>NW_017732367.1:418070-463700 GCF_001890085.2 Hipposideros armiger | reverse complement strand
GGCTGCCATGAGTCGCCTGCAACGGCGGCGTAGGCTGCAGCCCCTGTGGCAGTGGGTTGCCATGGGCTACCGTGTAGCCAGCAGCCAGCAGCCAGTGTGAGCGGCCAGCAGCCGCAGTGAGCGGCCGTCCAGAAGCCGGTGACTGATCTGCCTCGCTCGGGAAGAGCGCAATGATGGTGCCAACTTGGGCCAGTGAAGCAAGGTCCTCCACAACTAGACTGAAGAACAAAACAACACCAACTTGTCTGTTCCCTTCCCCCCAATTCCCCAGCACTGTTCCCATCCCACCAATTCCCCAATAAAAATCTTAAAAAAAGAAAAAAAAAAGAAAAACACTGATGAAGGTAGGAAAAAAAATTTTTTAAAGAGGCACAAGTTAATAATATTAAGAATGAAAAATGTGACCTAATACAGATCCAACAGAAACTGAAAAATTAATAAGAGGATATTAGATATAATTATACCAAAGATTTGGAAATTTAGATGAAATTGAGAAATCCCTAGAAAAACAACTTAACCAAAATAGTACTAGGAAAATTAGAAAATTTGGTTAGTACTTTTGACAAATTGAATTTATCATTAAATACCTTCCCTCAAAGAGAACTCCCAAGGACAGGTAACTTCACTGGTGAATTCATCCAAACATTTAATAAATAAACCAATATTATATATATAAACTCCAAGAACTGATAAAGAAGGAATGCTTAACTGACTATTTGATGAGGCCAGTATAAACTTGACATCAAAATAAGGATATTATAAGGAAGGAAAATTATTAGTTGTCTCTCTTGAAAATCAATGCAAAAATTACTAAGTATGAGCAAATATAAGTCAGGGATATCTAAAAAGGATAATTCATCATGACCAAGATGGCTTTGGTCCAGAAGTACAATGTAATTTCTTCAATAAAGGGAAAAATTGATAATCTCAACGTTCAGAAAAAGCACTTAATAAAATTCATCTTTAATCTATGATTAAAAATCCTCTTAGCAGACTAAGAATAGAACTTCCTTAATTTGATAAAGGTTATCTCCAAAAATCTCAGTGTGAAATATTTAAGGCTTTCTACCAGAGATTAGAGATGACACAAGAACACCATTCATCACTTTTACTGAGCAACATACTGAAGATCCTAATCTGAGTCATAAAAAAAAGCAGTGAAGGGCCGGCCAAGTGGCGCGATGGTTAAGAACTGGCTTGGGACGCCAGAGGTCCCCGGTTCGGATCCCACATATGAGGGCCGGTGACACTGCCCTCTGCAGCTAGGATGCTGAACAACAGCTCAACCTGGAGCTGGGCTGCCGTGGGTCGCCGGCGACGGCGTAGGCTGCCCCTGTGGCAGTGGGTTGCCATGAGCTACCATGTGTAGCCAGCAGCCAGCGTGAGCGGCCAGCAGCCGCTGTGAGCGGCCGTCCAGAAGCCGGCGACTGATCTGCCTCGCCAGGGAAGAGCGCAATGATGGTGACAACTTGGGCCAGTGAAGCAACATCCTCCACAACTAGACTGAAGAACCAAAACAACAGCAACTTGTCTGTTCCCCTTCACCCAATTCCCCAGCACTGTTCCCATCCCCCCAATACCCCAATAAAAAAAAATCTTTAAAAAAAAAAAAGCAGTGAAATGTAGAGGATTAGAAAGGAAGAAATAAAAATTATTCATAGATAACATGAATAATCTACAGATAACCTATTAGAATTAATAACTGAATTTTGAAAGTTTGCTGAAATTCAATATATAGAAACCAATTGTATTTTTAATATACCAGCAACAAAAACACAGAAAGAAATTTTTAATTACCATTTACAATATCAGAAAACAGCAAATGTGTAGGAATAATTCACATTAAAGATAGATAAGACCTCATCACAGAAACTATAACATTAAGAGAAATTAAAGAAGACCTGAGTAAAGGAAGAGAAATACCATATTCATCGATTAGAGTGCTCAGTATTTATTATAAAGCCTTCATTCTTTCTAATTTTATCTATAGCTTTCATACAATCTCAACATTCCAGTAGCTCTTTTTCCCAATGAAAATTGTTAAGCCCATTATAAAATGTTTCTGGAAGTACTATGAATCAATAAGAGCCTATACCAATTTGAAGAACAGAGGTGGAGGACCTTTAGAACTTAACTTTGAAGCTCAAATAATTTACACAGGTAAATTTCTGTAAGGACACACAAATTGTACAGAATTGAAGGTCCAGAAACCAACACATATAAATGAAAACTTGATTTATTGCAAAGGTTGCTTCTGAAAGCAGGGGTTGGGGAGATTTTCATTTGCTGGCTTGTTTTTGCAAGTAAATTGTGCTGTCAATTGGATAGTCATATAGAGAAATACTGATCATGGCCTCTTGTCTCACATTATACAGAAACTGATTTCAAGCGGATATATATCTCAATATGAAAAGTAAACAAATAGAGTTTGTGGAGTGTAACTTCATGATTAAACAGCATCTTCAGGAATGTGGAATGGGAAAATTTTTTTTAACAGGATACTGAAAATGCTAATCATAGCAAATAAGGTTAATAAAATGGACTACATTCAAATTAGGAACTTCTCTAAAAAGACTTCTTAAGAGTAGGGCAGCATATTTGTGATACATATGATCTTCAAAGCAATTATACCCAAAACCTGTAAACAACTTCTATACATGTGTAAAATACAGAAATAACCAATGAGAAAAATGGGCAAAGGAGGTGAATACTCATATGCACTTCACAAAAGAAGGTTTCCAGATGGATAATTAACATGCAAGAAGGGATAACTTCTCATTACAAAAAAATAAATGAAAATGACAATGCTCACTCCAAAGAATTGCTAAAATTGGAGAGACTGAAATCCTAAATTTTGGCAAGCTTGTGGAGCACTCCACAACTTTCACATTACCGGTGGGGGTATAAATTGGTGTGATGACTGGAAAATCAGCATATCTACATACACTGAGCATACAAATACCGTATGACCCAGCAATTTTGCTCTTACCCAGCAGAAATGCGTATGAATACTCCTATATGTTCACTAAAAGCCATTCACTAGAGTATTCATGACAGCATTATTTAAAACACCTGAAAAAATGGAAATAAATGTACATCAACAGTGGAATTGATAAACTAAGGTGTAAATTTCTACACTGTAATAGTCGATAGCACTGACAATGAATCAGCTATTGCCACCTGCAACAACATGGATGAATTTTACAAATAAGATATTGACTAAAAACAACCAGACGCAAAGTGATACTTACTTTATGGTTCTATTTATGTAAAATTCAAAAACAGGTAAAACTGATCAATGGTGTTAGAAGTTATGCTAGTCGTAATACACGGAGAGTGTACATGGGGAAGCCACACAAGATTCAGAGGTGCTGATAATATTTGGTTTCACTGTCTAGGTGTTAGTTATATAGATGTCTTCACTTTGTGGTAATTTATAAAGCTGTGCTTACATAATTTGCACACTCTGTATATTAAAATTTTATTTCAAATAATCTTTTTTTGTAGTTTGCCAACTAACAAATGATACATTTATGTCAAGCAATGAATGTGATTAACTGGCATTAATTGAAAAAGTGGTCATGTTTAATTGGCAAGCTTAAAATTACAGCTAGAGTTAGTATTATAAATTATAAACATTACTATATTAGATGCTTCTTTAATAATGACCTGTATATGTTTCTGTTTTGAAAAGTTTGGGGAAGTTAATAACTTTTAGAATGGGAAATTTGAAAATTGGTCCATTTTAGTGAAATGTTTTAAGTGAAATATGACTTTCAGTGTTTTTCATTTGATGTACACATCACTTACAGTATACATTCATCTGATAACACTGAAACCCAACCATATGTTGAGAAGCTGTGCTTTTCAAATCCTTTGAAGATAGTAAAGGCAATAAGTATAATTTTACAGAATATATCAATATTCTAGTTTTATAAGGTGAAATATTCTTTGAAATTGCTTAGATAATACTTTTCTGGATTATATAGACACTTGAATAGTGATAAAGGAAATTTCTCTATAGCTGCCTAATTTTAATTCTTGTGTCTATTAAAAAGTAAAAAAAAAAAATCATGCTGGATAGAATGGAACTAACAAGAACCAAAGCAGAGCATTAAGCCACATATTTTCAGTTAATAATTTTATATGAAATACCTCATTTCATCCCATTTTCTTTGTTAGTACTGAGAGAGAATTGACAGTATATTAAACACTATTATAGCCATATTAAATTTAAAACTATCCATTTGCTGCTGCTTCTTGTTTAATTAAAAAAAATAGGGGGTGGCCGTTTAGCTTAGTTGGTTAGAGCATGGTGCTAATGACACCAAGGTTGCTGGTTAATATACATATATAAATAAATGGGTATTATTACTCATCAGCCATGTTTCCTGATGTTTTCTTTAGTGGACTCTACTTTGCCTGTGTGTGTTTGTGTGTGTGTATCTGCAGTGTGTACTATTACTAACACCAGCAAAATTCAGAAGTAACCTTTAGGCTTATTTTATAAACTTAACAGTCAAGAAAATAAAGAAATAATTTAACTTTTTAATTATGTGCCTCTAATAACAGACACTGAATCTTAAATGAAACAGGAATGTCAGCTATTTGGGCCTGGAAATATATGTTGATGTACTAGATTCTGGCTTGATAATTCAGTCATTTACCTAGTGACAAATCCAACTATTTATTTCACTATGGACCTAATCTCTTAGGTAGCGTTCCTGCTCCCGACCTTCTCACTTACCTCCCTCTGCTTCAGTCACTCTGCTCCAGCCACTATCAAGGCCTCCTTGCTGTTTCATTAGCTACTAGGCACATTTCTACCTCAGCACTTTTGTTGACACCTCTGCTCAGATCCATATTTCCCTATTTTCTCCTTAGACTCCCTCCATTAAATGCAGGTCTCTGTTTAAATATCACCTCAGAGATGTATCCTCTGACTCTATAATAATTCCCATCATTCTCTATTCTTATTCCTTGCTTCATTTTTTTCATAGCATTTGTCACAACCTGATAGTCTGTTATATTTACTTTTTATACATTTCTCAGTAAATACAAGCTTCATTGAGGGCAGGGACTTGGTTTTGTAGGTGCTGTATTTCCAGCATCTAAAAACCAAGACAGACACATAGTAAATACTACAATTCTTTGTAGTTAGAATGAATGAGTAAAATATAATGAAAAGTAGGTATCAGTCTGCATGGTATTGCCCTCAGTTAACTATGCAGAATTCATTTGTTTATTCTCTAAATAAATGTAGGGTTGTTGTTAGTTCCAGCATGTCTCTTTCCGTAGAGACTGGTGGTAAATTTTAAATAAGTTCTGGTAATATAACAGACTTCTGAGCTTATCCCTTATAGGAGGAGGAAAAAGGAAAGGTGGTAATTGTGTACATAATATTCAACTTTGTCTTTTATGAAACTATGACAAAAAATATTTGTTCGAAAAGCTTTGCTTTGTTCTTATCTGTGATAATTTATAAATATTATAGCAACTGCTCAAATACGAGTAAAAATTATAGATTTGCATTGTTTTTAATTTTTCCTTTTTATATCTATTCCTATACTACGCACTCCCACCTTTTTAAAGAACCCAACACAAGTCGGAACAGCTCTTCAGGTTTTCCATAATCTTGGAACTTTGAAGGCCACCATTACCGGAGTCGTGGATGGATATTGTTGTGCTTTAGAAGAAAGTATCAGCAGTGCTTTGGATATCAAAGTTTTGACTCAGCCTTCCCAGTCAGCTGTGCGAGGTATGATATGGTTTATATTTAGCTTCTTTATTTATTTATAACTGAGAAGTTCTTTGAATAGTATGTGAAACACTCAAGTATCAAAGCAATTTAATGACTCATTTTTTAGTAGACAGAAAATGAGAGAAGAAATTATGTTTCAGAACTTATTTATAACATTTTTGCCTAATCAGTGAGTTGAACTGGCCAATTGGTATATTCAGAACTTATAGATAAAAGTCTGTAAACTGTGGCTTCATTTAGTTCAGAGGAAACAGATGCAAGAAAAAAAAACTTATTTTTTTTCTCTAAAATCCTTATCCTCACATGTTCTTTTTATTGAGACAGAATATTTTTTAAGGAAATGCCATCTCTACCTTAGCTTTCTGGGGCTTTTCCTTATGATGATCCTGGTATTTAAGAGTAATAACAACGAACTGTGGAGATAGAAACTGATAACCATTGGGAACATTACAACTATAGCAAAATCTGAAGAAAACTGCTAAAGAAAAGTGGGGGTCAAGGTGGAGAGGAGTGGTCCTCCATCAGCAGTCTGCACGCCTTTCCTGCCGAGTGCACAGCTGAGGACGCCCACATACATAGCACACTTCATAGAGAGGAGAGGCTGCACGTTATGTGCCCCTCTCACTTATGTAAGCAACCCCAACTCTGCATTTCTCTCCTCTATTCTTTCTTCCCTCCTGTGAATATCGATGAACTGGATTTGCTCCTAGCAAAGACCAAGGACTCCACTCGTGCACCAGATCCCATCACTCAATGGCACTGCTTTAGCAGACCCGCTCTCTCGGCCACATCGTCAGTTTCTCAGTTTCTATGAGTCTTTCCATCACGTGTAATCCTGCTCTTGTGTCTTCTGCTTGGAAACAGCCAAGCAAATCTATCTTGACTCTATTTCTTTCTTCAGCTTTACTACCCCATTTTATTTCTTCAGAAAAATTCCCCAAAGTGTTGTCTACATGTACTGTTTCTAATTTTTTTCTTTCCATTTTTCTATTAAAGAAGGTACTCTAATCATCATAGAATTGTCCTAAAGAATAAATGAAATCACACATGTAGAATTAATAACAGAATTATTATTTTTTTCTTAAGATTTTATTGGGGAATTGGGGGAGGGAATAGCGTTGGGGAATCAGGGAAGGGGAACAGACAAGTTGCTGTCCTTTTGTTCTTCAGTCTAGTTGTGGAGGACGTGGCTTCACTGGCCCATGTTGATATTATCATTGTGCTCTACCCAGGAGAGGCAGTCGCTCCCCGGCCATTGGACGGCTGCTCACGGTGGCTGACGGCAGCTCATGAAAGCGCATGCCAGCTGCCAGCCAGCCCCACTGCAGTCTGCGCTGTCGCAGGTGACTCACAGCAGCCCAGCTCCAGGTAGAGCTGTCGTTCACCTTCTTAGCTGTAGAGGGCACAGAACCACTGGCCCTCATGTGGGATCCGAACCGGAGCCCTGCTGCTCAGAGCTGGCGTCCCAAGCCAACTCTTAACCAACGTGCCACTCGCCCAGCCCAATAACAGAATTCTTGATATATGGCTAATACTAAAAAATTATTTGCAGCCATTATTATTTTTATATTTGCTATATAAACATAACTTTGTAACATACTGTATATTATTCATAAATAAGTTGCACTAGATGAAAAAGAGGTAGAAGAATCTTAGATTTTAAACAGATTTTTAAAGGTTAGTGCTAGCCTCTCATTAGGTCTGTATTAAGACTATTCTAGGAGAGTTTTGAAAGAAACTGCTAGAGGAGATTTCACTCTCAGCTTTTCCCAGCAATTATTCTCAGAAAGTTTGATTTAATGTTTAAATTTCTAGAAGCAGTTTAATCTCATCCCTGTTGTGTTGTAAGAAATAGGGGGGGGAAATGAAAGCAGTTATTCACATGCTGTCAATCCTAATGTACACCGTTTTGTTGAAAGAATAGTGTTAAAGCTCTATTATCATCTGATGAGAGTGGATACTGTGATTTAATTTGGAAATCCTAAGAATCAATTCTTATTATTTTTAAAAGAGTAATCACCATTATTTTTACTTTTTAAAACATTACATTGGCAATATTAATTTTCTGATCTTGTTCCTGATATTGATATTATATAGTAGACTGTCCTTGTGTTTTGGAAATAACATTAAAGCATTCAAGGGTTATGGGGTATCATGTCAGTAACTTATTCACAAATGATTCAGGGAAGGCAATTTTTTTACTAGGCTTTCAAATTTTCTATATGTTTCAGGTTGTTTCAAATTAAAAAAATAATACAATTTTAAGGGGAAAATGTCACTTATGATATATTTAAAAGGTATAATTCAATAAGAAAAAAGATAAATAACTCAATTGAAAAAATAAAGACTGTGAATTGGTAACTCAAAGAACATCCAATAAATGTGAAAAGATGTAGTCTCTTTGGAGGATGAACTAGTTAGGGAAATTAAAATTAAACAAGACTCTATTTCTCAACCATGAAATTGGCAAAATCTAAGACACAACTCAGTGTTGGGTGAGAGCAGAAACTTTTGTATTCTGATTCTAGGAGGATGAAATGATTCAACCACTTTACTCAGTTTTATCAAATTTATCTTTGAGGTTAAAACTGTAAATTTTATGATCTTATAATTTCTCTTATAAGATTATACCCTAGAGAAACTCAGCATGTATGTATAAATATTTTTATTGTACTATTGTTTATAATAGTGAAACAGTGAAAACAACCTTTCTTTCAATGGAAAAATGAATAAACTATTAAGTAGACTACTACACAATATTTAAATTAATAAATTTACAAATACAGATAATTCTGAAAAATATTACATGGAAAAGTTAGTTGCAGAAAGATACATACTGTATGATACTATATTTAAAGTCTAAGAACATGATAGGCTATACTATATATTGTTCTAATTATGTAAATATGTAATAAAAATATAAATATATGCATTATAATAATGATCAAATTCAAAATAGCATTAGCTCTGGGGAGAAAGTAAGGAAAATGGGACGAGGAACAGAGGGATATACAGGGAACTTTATTCATTTTTTTAATCGTTTTTTACAATTTTATTTTTTAAGACTATTTTTTTAGTGCAGTTTTAGGTTCACAGAAAAATTAAGAACAAGGTACAGAGATTTTCCTGCCCCCTCCATCTGCATAGCCTTCCCCATTCTGGACTTCCTCACCAGGATAGTGTATTTGTTACCAAGGATGAAGCAACATTGACGCATGACAATCACCCAAACTCTACAGTTCACATTAGCGTACACTCTTGGTGGTGTACATTCTGTGAGTTTAGACAAATGTATAATGACGTATCTTCATTATTATAATATCATACAGAATATTTTCACTGCCCTAAAAAAATCCCTTGTGCTCTGCCTGTTTATCTTCACTGCTCTCTCTCAGCCCTGGTAACCACTGACCTTTTTATTATCTCTGTACTTTTGCCTTTTCTAGAATGTCATGAAGTTGGAATTATATAGTATGTAGCCTTTTCAGGTTGGCTTCTTTCACTTAGTATGCACTTAAGTTTCTTTTATGTCTTCTCATGGCTTGATAGCTCTTTTTTTTTTAGTGCTTATTAATCTTTCATTGTATGGATGTACCACAGTTTATCCATATACCTACTGACATCTTGGTTGCCTCCAGTTTTTGGCAGTTATGAAAAAAAGCTACTATAAAACACCCATGTATAGGTTTTGGGGTGGACATAAGTTTTCAACTTCTTTGGGTTGAATACCAAGGAGCAGAACTGCTGGATTGTACACTAAGAGTACATTTGGTGTGTTAAGAAACTGCCAAATTCTCTTCTAAAATGACTGTACCATTTTGCATCCTCACCAGCAATGAATGAGGGTTCCTATTGCCCCACATGCATGGTAGCATTTGGTGTTGTCAGTATTCTAGAAGTTGGGCATTCTAATAGGGTGTAGTGGTATATTATTGTTATTTTAATTTATATTTCTCTGATGATGTATGATGTGGAGCTTCTTTTCATATGCTTATCTGCCACCTGTATAACTTCTTTTTGTGAGGGAGGTGTCTCTTATGGTCTTGGGCCTTTTTTTTTTTTTTAAGATTTTATTGGGGAATTGAGGAAGGGGAATATTGTGTTTTTCCAGGACGCGTCAGCTTCAAGTCAAGTTGTTGTCCTTCAGTCTTAGTTGTGCAGGGCACAAGCTCAGCTCCAAGTCCAGCCGCCTCTCAATCTAGTTGCAGGGGTGTGAGCCCTCCATCCCATGAGGGAGTCAAACCAGCAGCCTTGTTGTTAAGAGCATGCGCTCTCACCAGCTGAGCCATCGGCTGCCCGTTGGCAGCTCATATCAGGCGCAGCTCACTGGCCCATGCGGGAATCAAACCGGCATCCCTGTTGCTCAGAGCTGGGCCACCAACTGAGCCACCTGGCCAGCCCTTGGGCCCATTTTTTAAATCAGGTTGTTTGTTTTCTCATTGTTGAGTTTTAAGAGTTTTTGCATAGTTTGAATAATAGTCCTTTCAGATGAGTTTTTTGCAAATATTCTTTTCTACTATGTAACTTGTGTTCTAATTCTCTTGATACTGTCTTTTCCAGAGTAAAAAAAAATTAATTTTAATGAAGTCCAGCTTATCAGTTACTTTTTTCATGGATTGTGTCTTTGGTCTTATATCTAAAAGTCATTGCTGGGCCGGCCAAATGGCTCAGAGCTCTGAACAACAGGGTTGCCGGTTTGATTCCTACATGGGCCAGTGAGCTGAGCCCGAGCTGAGCTGCCACTGAGCTGCTGACAGTTGGCAGGATGGTTCAGCTGGTGAGAGCACGTGCTCCTAACAACAAGGTTGCCAGTTCAACTCCCACATGAGATGGTGGGCTACACCCACCTGCAAATAAGATTGAACATGGCACCTTGAGCTCAGTGGCCGCAAGCTGCTGACAGCCACTTGGCTGGATGGTGACTGGACTTGTTGCTGAGCTAGCTGTGTCCTCCACAACTAAGATTGAAGGAAAACAACTTGACTGTTCCCCTTCCCCAATTCCCCAACACTGTTCCCCTTCCGCAGTTCCCCAATAAAATATAATAATAATAATAATAATAATAATAAGTCATTGCCATACCCAAAGTCATCTAGGTCTTCTCCTATGTTATCTTCTAGGAGTTTTATAGTTTTGTGTTTGACATTTAGCTCCATGATCCATTTTGAGTTAATTTTGTTGAACGGTGTCATATATTGTCCATGTGGTTGTTCAGTTGTTTCAGCACCATTTGTTGGAGAAATTACCTTTCCTCCATTTTATTGCCTTTGGTCCTTTGTCAAAGATCGTTTGACTATATTTATGTGGGTGTATTTCTGGGTTTTCTATTTTGTCCTATTGATCTGTCTATTCTTTTTCCAATACCACATCATCTTCATTGCTGTAGCTTTATAGTATGCCTTGAAGTCAGATAGTCTTCCAACTTTGTTCTTTTTCTTAAATATTCTGTTGGCTACTCTGCGTCTTTTGTCTCTTTATATAAACTTTAGAATCAGTTTGTCAATATCATAAAATAACTTGCTGGGATTTTGATTCAAATTGCATTGATTCTATAAATCAAGTTAGGGAGAATTGATATCTTGATAATTTTGAGCTGTCCTATCCTTGAAAATGGAATAGCTTTCCATTTATTTAGTTTTTCTTTTTTTATTTTGTTCATCAGAGTATTATAGATTTCCTCATATAGGTCTTGTATGTATTTTGTTAGACTTATTTATACTTTGTTAGATTTATTTATATCTAAGTATTTCATTTTGGGGGATAATATAAATGAGACTGTGTTTTCAGTTTCATATTTCACTTCATTGTGGGTATACGGGAAAGCATTTGACTTTTGTATATTAACCTTGTATCCTGCAACCATGCCATAATCAATTATTAGTTCCGGGATTTTTTAAAATTTATTTTTCTGATTTTCTACATAGGTGATCATGTCATCTGTGAACAAAATGTTTTATGTCTTCTTTCTCAATATATACCTTTTCTTTCCTTGTTTCATTAGCAAGGACTTCCAGTGCTGTGTTGGAAAGGAATGGTGAGAGGAGACATGTTTGCCTTGTAACACATTTTAGTGGGATTTTTCTCACTAATAGTATAGTGTTAATTGCGGGTTTTTTCTAGATAGTCTTTTAATAAATTGAGAAAGTTCCTTTTATACCTAATTTACTGAGAATTTTTACCATTAATGGGTGTTAGATTAATGTTTTTCTGCATGCATTAATGTGATCATGTGATTTTTCTATTTTAGCCTGTTGTTGTAATTGATCATATTAATTGATATTCGAAAGTAGAACCAGCCTTGCATACTTAATTAAATCCCACATGGTCACATGGTATAAACTTTTTATATATTGTTGGATTTTATTTGCCAATATTTTGTTGAGGATTTTTGCACCGGTGATTATGAAAGCTAATGATCTGTAGTTTTCTTTTCTTATAATATTTTTGTCTGGTTTTGGTATTAGGGTAATATTGCCCTCATAGAATGAGTTAGAAAGTACTCCCTCTGCTTCTATCTCCTGAAAGAGATGGTAGAGAATTGGTATAATTTCTTCCTTAAATGTTTGGTGGAGGGCCGGCTCAGTGGCGCGTTGGTTGGGAGCTGACTTGGGACGCTGGAGGACCCCGGTTCGGATCCCACATATGAGGGCCAGTGACACTGCCCTCTACAGCTAAGATGCTGAACAACAGCTCAACCTGGAGCTGGGCTGCCTGGAGTCACCGGTGATGGCGTGGGCCGCAGCCCCTGCTGCAGTGGATTGCCGTGGGCTACCGTGTGTGGCCAGCAGCCACAGTGAGCGGCTGTCCAGAAGCCGGCGACTGGTCTGCCTCGCCCGGAAAGAGCGCAATGATGGTGCCAAGTTGGGCCAGTGAGGCGACGTCCTCCACAGCTAGACTGAAGAGCAAAAGGACAGCAGCTTGTCTGTTCCCCCCAATTCCCAAATGAAAATCTTTAAATATATATATATATATATATATATATATATATATATATATATATATATATATGTGTGTGTGTGTGTGTATATATATATATATATATATATAATGCAACTTAAACTTTAAAAAAATAAGTGTGTTTGGTGGAATAAACCAGTGAACTCATCTGGGCCTGGTGCTTTAATTTTGGAAGGTTATTAAGTACTGATTAAACTTCTTTAATAGATATAAACCCATTCAGATCATCTTTTTCTTCTTTCATGAGTTTTGGCAAATTGCGTCTTTCAGGTAAATTTGTGAGCATAGAGTTTTTCATAGTATTCCTTTATTAACCTTTTGATTTCCATGAGATCTATAGTGATGTCTTTTCTTTCATTTCTGATATTAGTAATTTGTACCCTCTTTCTTTTTTTCTTAATTGGCCTGGCTAGAAGGTTATCAATATTATTGAGTTTTTTCAAAGAACCAGCTTTTCGTTTCATTGATTTTCTCTATTGACTTCCTGTTGGAAATTAATTCCTGCTCTGATTCTTATTATTTATTTATTTTTGCTTACTTTGTTTTTAATTCGGTCTTCTTTTTTTTGCTTTTCTAAGGTGAAACTTAAATAATCAATTTTAGGTCTTTCTTTTTTTCTTTCTAATATTTGCATTCAATGCTATATAAATTTCTCCCTAAGCACCACTTTTACCACATCCCACAAATTTTGATAAGTTGTTCTTTTATTTTCATTTAATTAAAAATATTTTAAAATTTCTCTTGAGAGTTCTTTGACCCATGTGTTATTTAGAAGTATGTTGTTCAATTTTTACATATTTTGGGATTTTCTGCGTATGTTTCTGTTGGTTTCTAGTTTGATTTCTTTGGTCTGAGAGCAGACATTGTATGACTTTTATTATTTTAAATTTAAGATGTGGTTTATGGCTCAGACTGTGGTCTGTCTTAGTGAATGTTTTATGTGAGCTTGAGAAGAATGTATATTGTGCTGTTGTTGGATGAAGTACTTTATAGGTGTCCATTATATCCAATTGACTGATGGTATTAGAGTATTCAACTATATCCTTACTGATTTTCTTCTTTCTGATCCGTCCATTTCTGAGGGAGGAATGTTGAATTCTTCACCTGTGATAGTGGGTTCATTTATTTCTTGCAATTCTGTCTGTTTTGGCCTCATATAGTTTGACACTCTGTTTTTAGGTGCATATATGTTAAGGATTGTTATGTCTTCTTGGAGAATTGTCCCCTTTATCATTATGTAATGTCCTTCATTATCCCTGATAACTTCCCTTACTTTGAATTCTGCTCTGTCTGAAATTAATATAGCTACTCCAGCTTTCTTTTGATTAGTGTTAGAATGGTATATTTTTCTCCATTTACTTTTAATTTATATGTGTCTTTATATTTAAAGTGGATTTCTTGTAGACTACATATAATTGAGTTGTGTTTTTTGATCCACTCTGTCTTTTAATCGGTGCATTTTTATCTCTGTCTTTTAATTGCATTTTTATCTGTCTTTTTTTTTTTGGTTTTATATAGCATTTATTGACATTTGCTTGCATGGTAGTATGGTTTTGTGATTTGCAGGCACTTTACATCTAGAAGCTATGGTTGGCCTTGATCAGTACATGCTGATGCTGCGATTGGATCATGCCTGTTGGCCAACGTTAAGACCCGCTGCCATTAGAACTGCAGAACATTCCTGACTACTTCCACATAGTGGCTATCCGGGGGTGGCTTCCTCTGACGCCCAGGTAGCAGGAACTTCTTAATTGTAGGGATGTTGCTGATTCTTGTTTTAAATGCCTTTAGCAGAGGGAAGTCAGAACAGAAGCATTGATTTCTTCGGTCATTAAAATAGCTTCTAGGGCCGGCTGAGTGGCTCAGTTGGTTAAGAGCTCGCTCAAGAGTTTGAGCTCTGAGCAACTGCGGTTCGAGTCCAGCCGAGCTGAGCAGCTGCTGAGCTGCCAACAGGTAGCAGGATGGCTCAGCTAAAAAAAAAAAATTAAAAAAAATAAATAAAATAGCTTCTAACAGTTGTATGTCTGCCCAACTGAATTTGTTTCCAACGAGAAAATCACCTCCATGCTGTTTCAAAATCTTTTCAAAGACGGGGAAGTAATGGGTTTTTGGTTTCGTCACGGCTAAAGCAAAGCCCTCCTCTTCTTCTCGTGGAGGTTTGAACACAGCCTGGATGATGATCATCATGAGGTCCTGAGTGCCATCAGTATACATGTTGATCCTGGCGGTCTCATTCAGGTCCCTCCCATACAAGTTGTACTTGGCAGCAAGGTAGCCGAGGATGGCTTTAGTCTGTCAGCCTCATTCCATCAATTTCAACCAGGGGCACCTGGTTAAAAAGCAGGCGTCCATCCGTCATTAACTTCTCATATTGCTCTCTTGTTTCAATAAATTCTTCTTCAAACTCCACTCCAGCTGCAGCCAGCAGCCAGCGGATCGACTCCATCCTGCCCCTACCACAAAAGTAGCAGAGCTTGGGTTTGGCTGTCATGACTTCTGGCTCAAGGTTTTCTTATCGCTTCCTTGCTCTTCTCGCCTGTGATGTGTGGGGCTTATCTCTGTCTTTTAATTGGTGCATTTAGACCATTGACATTCAAAGTCATAGTTGGATTAATATCTATTATATTTATCACTGTTTTCTATTTGTTGCCCTTGTTTTTTGCTCTTATTTTTGTTTTCCACCCTTTTTCTTCCTTTTTTGGTTTTAATCCTTCATTTTATATAATTCAGTTTTTTCTCCTTTCTTAATATATCAGTTATACTTCTTTTTAAACTTTTTTTAGAGGTTTCCTTAGATACTGCAATATAAATTTAGAACTAATTGAAGTCCACTTTCAAATAACACTATACCACTTCACAGATGGTGTACCTTCTAGTAACAGATAATCCTGATTCCTTCCTCCCATCCCTTGTACCATTTCTGTAATTCATTTCACATATATATATATATGTATATATAAACATATGTATATACATGTATAAGATATAAACACAAGCATACAATCAGATACATTGTTGCTGTTATTATTTTATAAATTGTTATCTGTTAGATCAATTAAGAGTAAGAAGAGGGGTCAGCGGAGTGGTGCGTTGGTTAAGAGTTGACTTGGGACGCCAGCTCTGAGTAGCAGGGCCCTGGTTTGGATCCCACACGTGGGCCAGTGATGCTGCGCCCTCTACAGCTAAGATGCTGAACAACAGCTCAACCTGGAGCTGGGCTGCCTTGAGTCCCCGGCGATGGTGTAGGCTGCTGTGGGCTGCCTTGAGCTACCGTGAGTGGCTGGCATCCAGCGTGAGCTGCCCCGTGAGCCGCCATGAGCTGCCGTCCAATGGCCGGCGAGAGACTGCTTCACCCGGGAAGACCACAATGATAATACCAATATGGGCCAGTGAAGCGACGTCCTCCACAACTAGACTGAAGAACAAAGAACAAAAGGACAGCAACTCGTCTGTGTCCCTCCCCCAATTCCCCAATAAAATCTTTAAAAAAAAAAAGAATAAGAAGAAAGTTTTTATTTTACTGTCACTTATTCCTTCTTCGGTGCTCTTCCTTTCTTTAGGTAGATCTGAGTCTCTGACATATATTATTTTCCTGCTCTCTAAAGAACTTGTAACATTTCTCTCAAGGCAGGTCTATTGGCAACAAATTCCCTCAATTTTTGTTTGACTGAAAAGTCTTTAATTATCCTTCACTTTTGAAGAATACCATATTTCCCCATGTATAAAACACTGTTTTTCGAAAAATTTGGGGTCTAAAAACTGGGTGCGTCTTATACAGTGGTTGTAGATTTTTTTTTACTTGCATTTCCCGCAAGTGATGAGGAGTTGTGTGAATTTTATGATGAATAAAACTTGAGTTCAATAACTTTATGTAATACTTTTTTTCAAATTTCGGGCCCCAAAATTAAGGTGCGTCTTATACATGGGAGCGTCTTATACATGGGGAAATATGGTAATTTTACAGCGTATAGAATTTTAGGTTGGTGTTTTTTTGGCTTTTTTTCCTCAACGCTTAAATATTTTGCTCTCTTTCTTGCATGATGTGACAAGCAGGATGTAATTCTCATCTTTGTTCCTCTGTAAATAAGATCCCTCCCTCCATCTGCCCCTGCCTTTTTCTGGCAGGATTTTATTTATCTTTGAGTTTTCTCTAATTTGAAAGTGATATGCATAATTTTACTTTTTTTTTTTTTTTGGCATTTATCCAGGTTGGTGTTTTTTGAGCTCCATGGATCTGTGGTTTGGTGTCTGTCATTAATTTGGAGAAATTCGCAGTCATCATTGTCTCAAATATTTCTTCAGTTTCTTTCTCTCTTCTTTTTTCTGGTATTACTATTATGTGTATATCATACTGTTTGTAGTTGTCACATAGTCCTTAAATATTCTGTTTTTTTCAGTGTTTTATTTTCTCTATAGTTTTGAGGATTTTATTGCTATATCCTCACCTCAAAGACTCTTTCCTCAGCAGTCTCCAGTCTACTAATAAGCCCATCAAGGCATGCTTCATTTCCATTACAGTATTTTTTTATCTCTAGCATTTCTTTTTGTTTTTTTCTTAGGATTTTCATCTGTTTTCTTAAATTGCTCATCTGTTTTTGCATTTTGTTTTAGTTATCCATTAGACCCCTTAGTATATTAATCTTAGTTATTTTATCTTTTGTTTTGTTTTGTTTTTGGTTTTTAGCTGAGCCATCCTGCTACCTGTTGGCAGCTCAGCGGCTGCTCAGCTCGGGCTGGACTCGAACCGCTGTTGCTCAGAGCTCAAACTCTTGAGTGAGCTCTTAACCAACTGAGCCACTCGGCCGGCCCTAATCTTAGTTATTTTAAATTCCTGGTCTGATAATTCCATCATCCCTGCCATGTCTGGCTCTGATGCTTGCTCGGTCTCTTCAAACTGTGTTTTTTTGCTTTTTAATATGACTTGTAATTTTTTTCTTGGTAAAAGGAATTCCTGTAAATAGGCCTTTAATAATGTTGTGGTATGATGTGTGGGGAGGGGAAGAATTCTATAGTGCTATTATTAGGTCTCACTCTTCCAGTGAGCCCCTCTACCTTTGTACTGTGAAATTCACAAGTTTAAAATTTTTTTCTCCTCCTTTAGGTGGGAGAGGATGGCTAGAATAGGCTGGAGTTTGGTATTTCTGTTCCCAGGTCAATTAGGTTCTACGAAATACTCCAGCAGATAAGGCTGTAATTAATTGGTTTCTCCTGAGAATAGGCCTTGCTGAGACGAACAGAGATATCTGGCCTATTTCAAAATGACTCTTTTTCTTCTCCTCCTACTGGAAGCATGAGAGGATTTTTCTCTGATATTTATTGTGGGAATCTTGTCAGGCTCTTGGAAATAAATCTCAATATTGTAGGGTCCCTCTGTAACTGGATCCCCTGAAGTTTTTAACTCAGAATTGTCCACGCTGAGGGTCTAACAATTCCTCAGTTATCTCATCAGGTTTTCCTACCATGGCACTGGTTCCCTCAACAGTTTCTGCTAGGGAGGCTCTGCTCTGGTAAGTAGCAACTGCCTGTATTTGCTTGTAGGTCTTTCTCGTTTGGGGGGCAGTGCTTTGGCATGTGCCTTTCCCTCTCTTATGGGTCCCAGAAGAGTTGCTGATTTTGCAGTCTGTTCATCTTTTTATTTCTTATTAGGATAGAGTGGTGACTTCCAAGCTCAAGCTCCTTACATGTGGAACCAGAAATGTAATTGCTAATCAGATTTTTACTCCCCACCCGCCCATAACTCACTTGTTTTTCTTTGATGTCTAAATGATTCTTTATCTTTGAAGTTCAGTAATTAGGATATATTTTTGGATTGAATGCTATATATCTATTTTTTTTCTGTGTGGGGATATGTTCTCTTTTATAGAAAAGTTTACCTCAGTTATTTGAATAGTTTTCTTTTCCATTTGTATTTCCAGGAACTTTATGCATATATCACATCTTCTTTGTTTTCCATTTTGAGTATCTTCTCCTTAATTATATTTTATATATTTGTACTTTATTTAATTTTGTATGATTTCCTCTTGCCTGTTTCCCATGTCTGATTGTGTTTTCACCCTTGATCATTATAATGTTTTGTTATTTCTAATGTGGTCTTAATCTCTGTTATATAGTCACACTGAGAATGTTTCCTATAATTACTTTGAGACAGTGGAAAACTAAATAACCCTTCCTGTTGTTTCCTTGAGGAATTTCTTTGGTAACCTACGTTCATCATTGCTTTTCCCTTATATTCCTTTCCTGCCCTTTGCCTCCCCAAATATCCGTGTTAGGCCCCATGTTGACTTTTCTGATTATTATTCACCCTTGCAATGTACTGCTTGTTCCTTGAAAAATAGCATGGGAATGGTTGTAGGGAGACACCTGGGACAGTCTCTCACTTTGATTTAGGTTTGTTGTCTAGTGTTAACCAATAAAGATTTCAGGTTGTAAAACAAAAGTTTATTTGGGGACTTAAAGGATTCAAATCTAAGAGACGCAGACTCAGGTAGCAACTCAAATTGTGCTCTGGAGAGAACAAATAAAGGCAGAGTTTATAAAGGCAGAAACCATAAAAGGTGGTCCTTTCATGCAAATGAAGGCACCTGGCTAGGTTACAGGGATTGGTTCCTTCCAATATGCGAACAAGGGAAGTGAAAACTACCAGGAAGGAAGTAAAGTTCACATATGTCCGTGGAGCAGTGCTCCAGGGTGCTTGTGGCTCTAGGATGCTTGAGCTGAGGTTAGCAATAGGTTTGGCAACTTCATAGCAGCTCTGAGAACGGAGGCACAAGTGTGCATAGGTCCCACTTCCTTAAGAGCCTCCTGACTGGATTTCAGGGGACTGACTCTCTTAGCAGTGTTTATACCGTGTCCCCCCCACCCCCCTCCATTATCTTCTAGTTAAAGCCATTCACCAATTTTTATTTTCTTCTACCTTGGGAACATTTCCTTCCTCAAATTTTGGACCATGCTGGAACTTAGTGTGAGTCCCAATAAAGCCTTTAAGCAGTTTCTATGTGGAAACCACATCTTCGGCTATTTTTTCTCTTTCAACTCATTTTACCTCTACTAGCCTCCCACACTGGAGGGCTAATTCTTATACAATATCAGTATCATTTTATTATGATTTCTCTTTCAGCCTTTCTTTCTTTGCCACTCTGCAACATTGTATATTTTACCAGCTTCCTCCCTGGACCATCCATGTCTGTCCATCTTAAGGCTAAGCAGAGCGTCATTGGATAGCCTGTCTAAATTCTTACAAGTGACTTTACAGCAATTTGTTCCTTGCTAATGGTCTTAAATGGCAGCTATCTGGTTCCTTGTTCATTTTGATTTATCTGCAGCGTTTGGCATACATGCTTCATAGTTTCAAGTTTGAGCTTTTAGCTGATTCCTTGTTATTTTGAAGTTGACATTTTTCTCTGCTTTTTGTTTGTCTTATTTTCATTGCCTTTCAAGGGATGAGAGTAGGAAAATGATTTTATTTCACTATCACTAACTGGAAATCACTCTTAAGTATTGTTTCTTTGAGGAACTCTCAGTTTCTTCCATCACTTTAATGAAACTTAGCTTATGACTCTTTGTTTTATGAGTCTCCTATGATAATGGTGTCTGTTTTTCTGGTTTCATTATTCTTTCTTCCCTTCCTTTATATAGCTCTCCTATGTTCATTTTTTATTTCATGTTTATATCTTCAAGATATATTTATTTATTTTATTTTTTATTTTTTTAAAGATTTTATTGGGGAATTGGGGGAGGGGAACAGTGTTGGGGAATTGGGGAAGGGGAACAACCAAGTTGTTATCCTTCAATCTTCGTTGTAGAAGGCGTAGCAAGCTCAGCTCCAGGTCCAGTTGCGCCGCTCAGCTCAAGGTGCTGTGTTCAATTAGTTGCAGGTGGGTGTAGCCACCATCCCTTGCAGGAGTCGAACCGGCAGCCTTGTTGTTAAGAGTGCACACTCTATACCCTGAGCCACCCAGGGGCGCAGCTCAGCTCATGGTGCTGAGTTCAGTCTTGGTGGCAGGTGGCATAGCCCACCATCAAACAGGCAGTCTTGTTGTTAGGAGCACGTGCTCTCACCAGCTGAGCCATCCTGCCACCTGTTGGCAGCTCAGCGGCAGCTCAGCTCAGGTGCAGCTCGCTGGCCCATGTTGGAATCAAACTGGCGACCCTGTTGCTCACAGCTCGCACTCTTGAGCAAATTCTTAACCAACTGAGCCACTCGGCCAGCCCAACAAGATATATTTAGCTTATGAGAATAAAAATTTCTAAGTACTAAGCTATAAGTAAGAAAAGTGAAGCCTCTAGAACTAGTCAAACCAGTGACTGTGATCTTGTTAATCTCTAAGTTTCTCCAAAGTAAATGTGAGCAGAAAATATCTTCTTTCTGCTTGTATTTGGTTTAAGATTGTAGTGGGTTGACCATCCCATAATTCTTTATAATAAAACCAAGCTATACATATCCTAGTAATTTAATGAATATTCCGAATTTTCACAAAGACACTACATAGCTGTTCCTCACTATTATGAGTTCATTATATAACATTTAAGACAATCGCAGGCTGTTTCAGAATTACTCCTCTGTTCCCTGTACACTTTTCCTGAATATTCTTTGTACAACACTATGAGTAATTAAAATTAATTGGGGCCGGCCGAGTGGCTCAGCTGGTTAAGAGCTGGCTTGGGAGCACCAGCTCTGAGCAGCAGGGCTGCAGTTCAAATCCCACATTGAGGGCCAGTGACGCTCGCCCTCTGCAGCTAAGATGATGAACAATGGCTCGACCTGGAGCTGGGCTGCCATGGGTCGCCGGTGACGGCGTAGGCTGCAGCAGGGCTGCAGTGGGCTGCCTTGAGCTATGTGAGTGGCTGGCAGCCAGCGTGAGCGGCTGGTAGCCGGTGTGAACTACCGGGAGCCGCTGTGAGCGGCTGACCAATAACTGGCGACTGATTGCCTCCCCCGGGAAGAGCACAATGATCATACCAACATGGGCCAGTGAAGCAACGTCCTCCACAACTAGACTGAAGAACAAAACAGCAATTTGTCTACCTGTCTGTTTCCCTTCCCCAATTCCCCAACGCTGTTACCCTCCCCCCAATTCCCCAATAAAATCTTAAAAAAAAAATTTAATTGGACGTAAATTTCAAACAGGAATTATTCATATTTTTAAAGCCAATATCTCTTTCCCGTATGTTTGTCTTTTTTATTACTTTTCAATTATCAGTAAAAAGTAATAGCATCCCCTTACTAAAGGTACATGCAATTCTTTTCTAAACTTAGAATTGTTGAAGAACTAAGGTGAAGCAGCTTACAAACACAGCCTCTGGTTTTCTTGATTCTTGCCCTTCTTGAAAGCAGGCCAGACTAGCTAATCACTGACGGCCTTCTGTACTGTCTGGGTGTTAAGCTTCGTTTGGATTGAAATTTATACTTTTCAATTTGAGATTAAAAGCCTTCTTTTTATGTTGAGACATTTTAAAGCCATACAAATAGCTGTGTGTGTGTATTACGTACAATAACATTCTTAGACATCACTCTCAGGTACATTAACATTATTTAATATGTAATTTATATTCAACATTTTTCATGTTCCTGAAAATGCTTTCAGTATTTGTTTTTCCCCCAACTTGAACCAGTCAGAGATTATGCTTTTCTATTGGTTGTCTTGTCTCTTTGCTCTCTTTTAATCAAAAACACCTCCACTGCCTTTTTTGTCTTTTATGGTGTTAACATGTTTGGAGAGCCCCACAATCTGGATTTGTCTGGATTTATCTGATTGTTTCTTCATAATCACATTCAGGGTAAACAGACTGGTAAAGTGGTGATGTGTACTTTCCATTAAATTCCATCATATCTGGAAGCACCACAGTTATGTTAGTCTGTCTCATAATTGCTGATGCTAAATGAAATCATTTTATTGCTATGGTGTATGCTGGATTGCTCCTTGTAAGAGTACTCTTTTTTTTTTTTTGTAATTAGTAATTTGTGGCGCATACTTTGAGACCATGTAAATATCTTGTTTTCTGTTACATTTCTCCCAGTGTTTTAGGTATGCAATGATAATCTTTCCTTTAATTAATTATTTTACCACTAGTTTCAAAATGGTGATTTTTTTCTAATTCTATCATTCTGTCTACATTTATTAACTGAGTTCTTTAGTAAAAAGAAATTCACACCCTTTTTAAATGTGATTTTTCACTATGAACTAATGAATTTTTAAAAGATTTTTATTGGGGAATTAAGGGGATGGGAACAGCGCTGGGGAATTGGGGAAGGGGAACAGACAAGTTGCTGTTGTTTTGGTCTTCAGTCTAGTTGTGGAGGACGTTGCTTCACTGGCCCAAGTTGGCACCATCATTGCGTTCTTCCCTGGCGAGGCAGATCAGTCGTCGGCTTCTGGACTGCCTCTCACTGTGGCTGCTGGCCGTGCACACTGGCTGCTGGCTACACACGGTAGCCCATGGC
This sequence comes from Hipposideros armiger, assembly GCF_001890085.2. Lineage (NCBI taxonomy): Eukaryota > Metazoa > Chordata > Mammalia > Chiroptera > Hipposideridae > Hipposideros > Hipposideros armiger. Next base: position 440,541 of record NW_017732367.1, on the reverse strand, counting down.
AACCTACTGCCACAGGGGCTGCAGCTTACGCCGTCACTGGCGACTCACGGTAGCCCAGCTCCAGGTTGAGCTGTTGTTCAGCAGCTTAGCTGTAGAGGGCAGTGTCACTGGCCCTCATATGTGGGATCCGTACCGGGGCCCTGTGGCGTCCCAAGCCAGTTCTTAACCATCACGCCACTCGGCCAGCCCTAATGAATTATTATTTTTTTTTATTTATTTTTTTTTTTAAGATTTTTATTGGGTAATTGGGGGGATGGGAACAGTGCTGGGGAATTAGGGGAAGGGGAACAGACAAGTTGCTGTCGTTTTTTGTTCTTCAGTCTAGTTGTGGAGGACGCTGCTTCACTGGCCCAAGTTGGCACCATCATTGAGCTCTTCCCTGGCGAGGCAGATCAGTCGTCGGCTTCTGGACGGCCGCTCACTGCGGCTGCTGGCCGCTCACTGCGGCTGCTGGCCGCTCACGCTGGCTGCTGGCTACATACGGTAGCCCATGGCAACCCACTGCCACAGGGACTGCAGCCTATGCCGTCGCCAGCAACTCACGGCAGCCCAGCTCCAGGTTGAGCTGTTGTTCAGCATCTTAGCTGTGGAGCGCAGTGTCACTGGCCCTCATATGTGGGATCCGAACCGGGGCCCTCTGGCATCCCAAGCGAGCTCTTAACCATCGCGCCACTCGGCCGGCCCCAATGAATTATTTTTTAAATCAATGTTTTGTAATTGTTTATCATAAGTATTATTTTGGATGGCCAAATGTTCCCAAGTCTATTTTGGGAAGCGCCCTCCGGTCAATTTCTTGTGTCATTTGACAAATCTCCATTTGTCTTTGAACACTTCTTTGCTTTCTGGCACAGTATGTATCAGGTTAACCTTCTATTTTCACTGCTCCAAATATGGAATCACCCTCTTCTCCAATAAGCCCTGGTATCTTTTATTGGGAAATAGTGCTGGAAATCAAAATTTGGGGACTAGGTATGCTCATTTCTATTGAGTCATTTTCTCTTTGTTATTTTAGTGGAGAGAGCTGGGAAATACCTCTAATCCCCTTTACATATTTGTGTACCTATTTCTGTTTACATTAAGAACCTTCCTTTGCTCTATTCTAAAATACACCTAAACTAGTTTCAGATTACTACATCAATACTACATCTTAATAAAGTCAGGGCTCTGTAATTAAAAATTACTAAAATTATTTGTTTTCCCTTATGTGATTTTGCATTATCAATTTGAAGTACAGTTAGTTTTATTTGTTTCTGTACTTGTTTGTATTTAGTTTTAGAGCTTGCTTTTTTCATTTAAAATTTAAATCCATTTCAAAGCATATAAAACATTTGTATGACTCACAAAGACTCACTGCTTCCAACCCTGTGGCCTTCACCTGGTACTGTGTTCACCACACCCATTCACTCCCCCATTAGGAAACCATTTTCATTCATTTTTGTTTTTGTTTTTGTATTATCCTTCCTCTGTGTGCGTGTGTGTGTGTGTGTGTGTGTGTGTGTGTGTGTGTGTGTGTGTGTGTGTAGGGGGGGAGATCCTATTACCCTTTCTTTCTTAAACACGAAAGGCTAAAATTCTTTTTTGTTACTCATAAGAAATTATTTCTTAAAGTAGGAGCTTCTAATATGAGCCTGTATATGATTTTCATAATAACATACAGTTTGTTATAATTGGAAAATTTTATTTTTGTATTTCTTTGTCACTCATATAAACAGGGGGACCTGGCCGATCTACCATGCCAACCCCAGGAAACACAGCAGCTTTTCGTGCTTCCCTCTGGACCAATATGGAGAAACTTGTGGATCATATTTGTACTGTTTGTGGACAGGTAAATATTTTACAGAGTGAGAAGAACATTAATTATGGATTAACTCCTAGTTATTTCAAGTTGTGTGACCGTGGGCAGGTTTCTTAAAATTTCTGAGCATTTGAAATCACTACATTCACCGATTATCGTGTATGGAAAGGCTCTGGCAAAGTGCCGCTTCCCTTCCCTTGCTGCTGCTAGTGCTTACTTTACACTTGTTTCATTTGAAAATACCCATTATATACATTCTCCCTCTCTTCCCCTTTTTAGGTCCAACATCTACAAAAAATATTAGCCAAGAAGAGAGATCCTGTTTCTCACGTTTGTTTCATTGAAGAAATAGTTAAGGTATATTTCAATGAAAATATTTTTATCTCTTTATTGAAGAATGCAAAAAGATAATGAGCCAATGTTATTTGTGTTTCTATCACACAGAGAGGCTACATGTCAAATAGCTGTAGGGAAATAAGTATATTTCTTGACAACCACAAATTTTCTTTGCAATATCTGTATAAGTTCATTTGTTTATTGAATAGATTCTGGTAGTAATACCATTTATAGACTAATTTCTGAAATGCATATAATAATTTCCCATTTTCTGTCAAATAAATGATGTATTGTAAATTTTTTTTAAAGTTCCACTAGAGCAGGGGTCGGCAAACTTTTGAGACGGAAGAGCCAGTCCTGTTCCTCACAATAATTTAAAAATTATTCGAGAGCCATAAAACAAATGAAATCACCATTATGTGAATAATATCCTTTAAAAATTTTATAAATGAAACTGATAGTTTTATTTTCATTTTGAATTTTACTTCAGAGCTACATGTACGTACCTAACCACAGTTTGCCGACCCCTGCACTAGAGAATAAGATGACAATTTTCAGTAAATAAGAAAAGTAATTAGTGGTTATTATAATGTCTTATGAAGTCTTTACTGAAGATAGTAGGATCCACTCAGTTGTTAATTTTTCCTAAAGAGCACATTGTTACATTCATTTTCCATGTTCTGAAATCTCCCTCCTGTCATCCACTGATCTGCTGGCCTCATGAGCAGTAAGAATTCCTCCTGTGCATAGGAATCCTGGACTCTACATTTTATTCATTCATTTTCATGTTTTTGAAAATGATTCATAGAATAACTGATTATTCATCATTAAATATTAACGCCTAAGGACTCCAAAGGAAAAATTTCTCTTAAGTTTCCAGTGTCATGGTATAGGTAGTTTCCTTTATAGTTCAAAATTTTAAATATTTTATACATGGTGTTGGGGGTTTCCAAAACTACCATCAAGTGTTGTGGTTCATTAAGAGTGTTCACAGCACTCAGCATGCTTTTGTCATGCTCAGCACTATTGTCATGCTGGTGGCTGATGTATTACAGGGAAAGTGTGAGAAGCAAAGTCAACAAAGGGAAGAGGCCCAGGGTGAAGACCATAGGAAACCAGGTGGGAGCTTCCAAGAACTCCTCTCCCATTGGAGCTAGTTAGACAGAATACTGTAATTCAGCTCTGCCAATAAGTTGTGACATAATGCATAAAATGTCCTTTTCCAGGGAAGCTCGTTTTGAGCCTGGAAGTCCAGGATTTTCATCAGAGGTCAGTTCCTGCCTAGAACACATCATATTTCTAGACTCCCCAAAGAACAAGCATGTGTTTGACATAAACCACATTATTTGTACAAACAGTTTAGATGCAGTGAGCACTCCTAGGGAATCACGGGGACCCTCTCAAAATCTAAGTCCCAGATGCCAGGCAAGGACCAGATTGGAAAGCATGCATTTTTAACTATACCAGTCTGAGACCTGCTGTGTTAACTCTTTTCTGCACATATGCTTACGATAGTACATAGCTCCTTACATTACCCTGCTTCATTTTTGGCTTTTAATTGTGTGAAAGAAACAATAAGATGTTTTTGTCAGTTTGTATAGTCATTAATTTTTTCCATTTACTAGTAGATGGGATTACTAATACCAGGTCTTCATTTTTACAGGCAAGCAACTGCTCATGAAATATTATCATTCCTTCCTTCTGATTTTGGTTATCTTTCTACCCAAATTAATTATTTAGTCTTTCTATGGGCTGGTTTTGTTTCAAACTGTTACTGTCTAACCTTTTGTATATGTTTTGTTTCTTTTTAATAGTTTAATAATCTACTAACAACACTAGAACAATTATAATGAAACCATTGTATTTAAGAGAGTCTAAAAAAAATTTAAAAATAAAGGAATAGTGTCATTTAAAGAAGCTTATGTTTGTGATATTGCATTGAGCAAACTTTCTACGTTAAAAACACATATCAGTTCTCATCAACATTCAGTTATTATAATGAGTGGACCCTGGCAACTTATCTGGGTCTTTTATATGTAAATTTCAAAGTAAATTTGCAATTTAGTTGGTATTTGTTTTTAAGGGTAATATTTATGAAAAAAAACTAGTCCCTCTTGGAAATCAAGGTACTCATCTATATTTAGAAATGAGCAGTATTATGTGAAAAGTCTAAAATAACTTTTGACTCTATATTCTTGGGAATTCCAGAGCAGGAAGAAGGTGAAAAAATTCAAAGGAAAGTATTTGTTATATATTGTAAAGATAGCACATAAATGTCACTACATTTACTATAATTTCTTTAAAAGTCTTTTCCTTTATTGTAAAGCTATAAACAAATATTTTTGCTAATTATGTAACTACCGTGGGATATTATCTACTTTAAAGTAATTAAAGTAGAACCTTTGTAAAAAGTGTCAGATTTTTAGAATGATTTGAGTCCCTAAATAATGACCCTTAACATTTTCAGAAAATTTTAAACTCAAGTAGATGATATCTGGTGTCTCGGATCATTGAAGAGTAATATATCGACTAACATCTCTAAATCATTTTGTAATCTCTTTTTGAGGAAAAGATTATGAACAGAATGTTCTTACACTACAAGTTTTTGCATCTTCAAGATTTTTAAGAAGGATATGTCCTGGCATTGAACATTCTTTCTAATTTAGTGGTTTAGCCTTTTAAACCTGTGAATATATTTTTAAAAAATCAAAACTGGGTAAATAATTTAAGATGAAAATTAGAATTATACTGTATGCTTTATACAATATCTGTTTAGAAATTAATGCTTCTTTTCCCTACGGAGATCATTTCTAGCAAACATCTTTTTAAAATTGGAATCTACCTAGAACAGATTTTTAAAATATTTATGTATTAAATTTTTGTATACAGTAGTTCATATTTTGAAATTCACAGGAAGCTAAATTAGTAAGTAATTTCGTTTTGGTTTATAATATAGAATATAAACAAAATTACACAATTTCATGTCAATAGGAAAATTAAGAATCCATTTCCCAAGTTTCCTTGTTTTTAAACTATTTGATACTAATGTTTTTGTAATTCACTGTAAACTGTGATGGAATTTCCATATTTGATTTCTTTCTGCCAATTTGTTTTATTTCTACAGAAAATTTATTTTGCATTTTCTTTGTTAAGTAATTTTTGTAATTATTATTCTTTTGTTGTAGTTCAATACCTATAGATTTAAAAAATTAATGGTTTTTATTTTCATAGCAGCTTTAGGTTTATAAAAAAATTAAGCAGAAAATACATCTGTTACTTATGTTATAACATCCATTATGCGTTATGCAAAACCCATGGAACTGTACAATGCAGTGAGCTAACCCTAAGGTAAACTGTGGGCTTTAGTAAATAATAATGTATTAATAATGGTTCATTAATTGTAACAAATGGGCCAAACCAATGCAGCTATGCAAATGATAGTCACGTATCCACCACTATAGTATCTTTCAAAATAGGTCCCATAGTTTCACTTACTTAGAAATCCCTTATGCTGTACCTATTTATCCTTCCCCCACTTTTCTCCTTGACCCCTGACAACCCCTGATCTTTTTACTCTCTTTATAGTTTTGCCTTTTTCAGAATGTTATTTAATTGGAAACATACTGTAGGTAGCCTTTTTCAGACTGGTTTCTTTCACATAGTAATATGCAATTAAGGTTCCTTTGTGGTTTTGTGACTTGATAATAACTCAGTTTTTTTAATCACTGAATAACATTCCGTTGTCTGGATGTACCGTGTTTATCCATTGACCTGCTGAAGGACATCTTGTTGCTTTCGTTTTTTGGTAATCATAAATAAAACTGCTATAAACATTAATATGTAGGGTTTTGTGTGGACATAAATTTTCAGCACACTTGAGTAAATACCAAGGAATAAACTTGCTGGGTTGTATGATTAGACTATGTTATGTTTTGTAAGAAACTGCCAAACTGTCTTCCAACATGGCTGTATCATTTTGCATTCCCACTAGCAAAGATACAGAGTTCCTGTTGCTCCACACCCTCACCAGCATTTGATATTATCAGTGTTTTGGATTTAGCTATTCTAATAGGTTAGTAGTGGTATCTCATTGTTTTACTTTGTATTTCCCTATAGAGTTTTAAAACATTAATTTATGGAAAAATATATTCATCAGTTTAGATTCTAAGACTTTATCCATAGGAATGAAATTTTGCCACACTCATTATTTAATAATAATCATCTGTGGGCTGGCCCAGTGGCTCAGTTGGTTAAGAGCTCGCTCAAGAGTGCGAGCTCTGAGCAACAGCGGTTCGAATCCTGGCCCGAGCTGAGCAGCTGCAGAGCTGCCAGCAGGTGGCAGGATGGCTCAGCTAAAATAATAATAATAATAATAATAATATAATAATATTCATCTGTTACAGTCAATCCATGTGCTTAAAATGTTGTAAAATATTCTGAAATATTTTTATAAGATTAAGTATAGTTTTTTAGCATTTGGAAAGTCACATCTTAATGATCTCCTTTTTGAACACCTTATTTAAGTAGTGTCAAAGGCAGGAAAGTACAGTGATTAAGAACTGGGTGCTGGGGGCTGGCCGAGTGGCTCAGTTGGTTAAGAGCTCGCTCAAGCGTGCGAGCTCTGAGCAACAGCGGTTCTATTCCCGGCCTGAGCTGAGCTGCCAACAGGTAACAGGATGGCTCAGCTAAAAAAAAACCAGAAAAACACTGTATCCTATCAGACAGAGCTAAGCGTTCCTCCATTGATTATGCAACCTTGGGTAGGCTCTGCAATCTCTCAGAACATCAAATATCAAATGAGGATGATAATACTACCTATAGAACTGAGGTATTCTGAGGGAAAATGAGGTAATATAGACTTAATTCAAAAATTGGCTCAATAATTTGCTCTCATAATTATTATTTCCAATCTTTTTAAAAAAATCTTGAAACTTTTATTTAGGGATCTTAAACTTACCATGTCCTCGGTAATACAGAGCCCTGCCACGTAAGAAAGTTGGTTTTATTTAACAGTTTTATTAACATGATATGCATGTACATTATTAATTCATGCAGAGTATGACAAATTTAATTTAAGAAATTATGCTTCCTTAAATAAATAAGACAATATAAAGGATTTACTATGAACATCTCATTTTACTAAGGAATCATGAGTTTATGATTTAACATTCGGTAATTTTGTAGCCATAAAAACAATGAGAATTATTTTCCTTAATTCTGGTCTGTGAGATCTTGTGAGAATTGTTAAATCATTTATGCTCTTTTATTAAGCCCCCCAAAAAGGTTTACTTCAAAGACTTGGTGTTTGCAAGCTGTTTGATTCCAGATTATAGGGAGAACTGTACATATTAATATTCAGAGTCTAATCTTAGGAATGTTTAAGAAGAGAAAAAATTCCGCATGATGGTAGTTTCTGTAATGTTTTGTTAGTTCACAAAGTTTTGCAGTAGATTCTCATGTTATAAAGAATACATCAAAGTATAAAGAGAGCATAAATGGGCTGAGTATAAAGTAAAACTAGACCGATTATATTGGGTATAACAAATCTTAGAAATATAGTTTAGATGTATTGGGTTGTCAGAAAAGTCATGACGTATTTTTTTCTATGTTTTTCTTTGCAAAAAGGCGTCATGACTTTTCCGACAACCCAATAGAGCCTTTTCAAAGCTTTTCCTTAGTTAAAATAACTAATTTTGCTCCTGCTTAGTTTAATAAATATCCTGGCAAACTTGTAAAATTAGCCTTATTTTCAGTTCATACTGTAGTTGGAAAAGACACATTCATACCTATTAATCATATTATTTGTTTATGGTATTTAAATGTGGAATACACTTTTTTCCTCTTTTTATATGTATATTCTATAGTTTTCTTGAATTTTAGACTTTATTTTTAGTATCTTTTAAAACCAGTTAAAAGTTATAGTATTATTATATAAATATCAATATTATTTAACACTTTGTAAGTGAGTGTAAAAATTATTGACAAGTTATTCAGGATCCACACAGTGGAAAACAAGTTATAGATTCTTATCTGTGGAATTAAGCCTGTGAAACTATATGTGGGAGTGTCGATATACTTTAGCAGTTTTTATCATTGAACAGAATCTTGTAATTATGTGGGTAGGCTGTCTTAGGCTAATTTGAAATGTGTTCAGCATTTTGAGCAGCTATAGTACTAATAAGAATTGTAACTATGAAAAATAATGTTTTCTTTTGCTTTTTTAGATATAGCAAATGATTTTATAATAGCATTAAAGACTTAGAAAAATTTTAGGACACCCAAATGTGAAATCTTTTTAATTTTATGGAAAAACGTTTAATTTATCTGTGGCATCTCAATTTGATTTAAAAAATCAAGCAGCAGTAAGCCAGTTAAATTTCTAAGTCAGATATTATCAACAAATGCTTATCTATAAATCTTCTAAATCTTAGAAGATTTCCGTTTTTACTAGTTAGGAGAGGCACCAGATAGTCTTAAGGGCCGTCTCACTACAGTACAAATAAATTCTAAATAAACTAGAAAACTATAATTTTAAATGCACTTTTAGGCCTGCAAAAAGTCAGAGAATATATATATATAGATAGATAGATAGAGAGAGAAAGAGAGAGAGAGAGAGAGAGAGAGAGAGAGACATATTTTAAAGGAAAAAACTGTATTAAAATTATAATACTCAATATATACCGATAATAAAAGATGAATACAAGTCATGCTTGACTTCTGCAATTACAAGAGGTGCTCAAAGTGGTTAACATCAGCATAATTTTAATATAGTTTTTTTCCTTTCTTAAAATGTGTATACATTTTTCTGGCACCCGTCCATGTGTGTGTGTGTGTAAACATATATGTATATAGACAAGTATACACATGTATTATTATATGTATGCATATTACATATTATGTATATGCGTATTACATATTATGCATATTACACATGTATGTTATATATGTATATTACATATATGTGTAAATACCTAGTATACATAAGCAGATAAAATAGTTGAAACTGTAGAGATTTCTGAGCTATAAGTCATTGCAAGTAAGTGGGAGTTGCCCCAGGGTCACATATTCATGTCAGTGATGGGGTCAGCTCACTAGGCTCTGGGGCTCTAACAAGACGGAAGAATAAACCTGATGATCTTGCACAAAGCTGAGACCTTTGACCCTGGCTAACATGGACTTCAGTCACAATTTCTGATTCCCATAAGAAACAAATGCCTATCCTCTGTAGAGGAAAGTGTTTCTAGTTTCAACCATCAGAATTCTCTGCATATTAAGGTTAGCCAAATATGAGCTCACGGTAAAGTCACCAATCCTCTAAATAAACCGGAAGCTATGACTGAGAGTCAGCAGGAAAAATAAACACAATGCAAGATATATTTTAAGCTTCTAAAAAACTTTTAAAGGACTTCAGATGTTAGAATTATAAAAAACTAAAATATCTATATATTTTTAAAATAAAGACTGGAATAAAAAAGTGAGAAATGAATGACTGTTAAAAAAGACCATTAGATCTAAAAACAGAACCAAATAGAGCATTTAGAAATTAAAAATAAAATTAAATAAAAAATTTAGCAGATGTTTTGAAGAAATATTACATAAAGACAAAGAATGAATTAGCAGCCTGGCAGAAAGAATTGATGAAATTTTAGAGAATGCAGGATAAAGACAAGGGTGTGGAAATTATGAGAGGTTAAAAAATTATGGAGGATTAGATTAAATGAGGTTTTAGTATAATATTAATTAAAAAAGGAAAACCCACAAACAAGAAAAACAATGTCATTATTTCAGTACATGCAGGAAACACATTTGACAGAATCCAGCATCCATTCCTGATAAGAACTTTCAGCAAACTAGGAATAGAAGGGATCAACCAGATAAAAGGCATTTAAGAACAACGAACAGGGATGGTAGAAGAGGGGAAAGGGGATCAAATATCCGTACGGTGATGGAAGGAGAACCGAGTGGTGAGCACACAACGTGATATATAGATGATGTATCATAGAAATGTACACTTGAAACCTATATAATTTTACTAACCATTTTCACCCCAATAAATTAAAAAGGAACACTGAACAGATAAAATCATACATAATAGTGAAGACTGAATGCTGCTCCTCTAAAATTAGGGAAAAGACAAGGATTTCTTTTTCCTCTCACTATTTCTACTCGACATTACCCTAGCTTGTACAATGAGCAAGAAAAAGAAATAAAAGACTTCCAGATTGGACAGGAAAAAGCAGGATGGTCTTTTTACAGATGACATGATCATCTATGTAAATAATTTGATGGAATCTACAAAACAGCAACTAAAACTAATAAGTGATTTCTTTTGCAAGATTGCAGAATACATATACAAAAATCAGTTGTACTTCTATGTATTAGCAATGTATATTTGAGAGTTGAAATTTAGTATTTCCATTTACAATAGCATCAAAGAATAAGAAATACTTAGGAATAAATCTGTTAAAAGATGAACATCTGTGTGCTGGAAACTGTAAATATTGCTGAAAGAAATTAAAGAAGACCTAAATAAATAGAGATACTTTATTTATGTGTGTAGGTTGATAGATTCACTATTGTTAAGATGTCCATTCTTCTCAAATTGATCTATAACCCCAACAGGTGTTTTGGAGAAATTAACAAGCTGATTCCAAAATTCAAATATTAGAAATATAAAGGACCTGAGATGGCTAACACAGCTTTGAAAAAGAAAAGCAAAACTGCAGGGCTAACAATACCTGATTTTAAGGATTACTATAAAACTACAGTATTTCAGAAAGTGTGAGGTTGGCATAAAGACATATATCATTGATGCAAAATAGAATTCAAAAATTCACTCCCACATATATGGAAAACTGATCTTCAGATAAAGTTGCAGAGGTAATTCAGTAATGACATAATAGTCTTTTTAACAAATAATGCTGAAACATCTGGATATCCAAATGTAAAACCTAAAATTCTAAAACTTATACAAGAAAACTGAATAAAAATTTGTGAAACGGGAACAGGCAGAGATTTCTTAGATGCAACACCAAAAGTTCTAATCATAAAAGAAAAAATTTGGTATTTTGGACTTACTCAAAATTAAGAATTTTTGCTTTCCAAAATACTCCAATAAGAGAATACAAGACAAGGCATAGACTGGGGGAAAAAATATTTGCAAATAAGATATCTAATAAAGGAGTTATGTCCAAAGAACTCTGAAAACTCAATAAGAAAACAAAGAACTGACTTTAAAAATGGGCCACAGGGTTGAATAGGCACTTTACAGATAGATGTCAAATAAGCACATATCTAAAATTTAAGACTTGACCGTATTAAATGTTGGTGTTGATGAGAATATGGAGCAACTGTAACTCTCATATACTGCTGATGGGAAATGTAAAATTATATAAACATTTGGAAGACAGTTTGGCAATTTTTTGTTTTTTTTTAAGATTTTATTGGGGAATTGGGGTAGGGAACAGTGTTGGGGAATTGGGGAAAGGGACCAGCCAAGTTGTAATTCTTCAATCCTTGTTGTGGAGGGTGCCAGTTGCCATCTGGCTGCCCGAAGGCAGCTCGTGGCCTCTAAGCTCAAGGTACTGTGTTACAATCTTAGTTGCAGGTGGGCGTAGCCACCATCCCATGCGGCAGTTGAACCCTGCAGCCTTGTTGTTAAGAGTGCATGCTCTGTCCACTGAGCCATCCAGGCAGCAGCTCAGCACAAGGTTCCAAGTTCAGTCTTAGTTGCGGGTGGGCATAGCCCACCATCGAACAGGCAATCTTGTTGTTACACCAGCTGAGCCATCCTGCCACCTATTTGCAGTTCAGGGACAGCGCAGCTTGGGCGCAGCATCACTAGCCCATGTGAGAATCGAACCGGTGGCCCTGGTGCTCAGAGCTCACACTCTTAAGCCAACTTTTAGCCAACTGAGCCACTCGGCCGGCCCCAGTTTGGCAGTTTTTAAAAAGTTAAACATACACACATTGCATGACTCAGCACTATATTCCTAGGTATTAATCCAAGAGAAATGAAAGAATATATCCATACACAGACTTTTATAAAAGTGTCCATAGATCTCCTCTCCCTGTGTCTTCACATCATCTTCCTTCTGTATGTGTCTGTGTTCAGATTTCTTCTTATAAGGACATGTCATATCAGATTAGGATCTACCCTAATGACCCTGTTTTAATTGCTTTTTGGAGACCCTATCTCCAAATATGTCCAGGTATGGGCGGGTTAGGACTTCAACATATGAATTTTGCAAGGACACAATTCAGTCTAACCGTGATTTACATTGATGGAAATGAAAATATAGAGAAGTGGACTGATTTGAGAACTATTCAGGAAATAAAGCTGACAAATTCTTAGTGATAGATTAGAAGTGGTGAGATGCAGAAGATATCAAGGATGACACCCCTAGTCCTGGTTTGACAAAGGTTCTGGTAGATAGTAGTGACTTCATTTGAGGGCATAAACTGAGAAGCATATTTAGTAGGAAAGGTGATGTGCTCAGCTATTTAGGTGCTCAGGTAACATCCAAATGAAGATGTCAGCTAGGCAATTTTATTTAGATCTGGCGCTCAGAATTGAGGCCTAGGCCAGAGACTAATGTTTGGGAGGCATCAGCTCACACCTGTCAATCCATGTCATGATAATGGATAAGGTTGGCTATAGAGAGAAAAGAAATGGGCCTAGACAGAGTCCCAAGAAATGCAACTTACAAAATTCCCGTAGAACTCTGTTTTCCAAAGTGGGTAGGTGCATTTTAACATGGAAAAAGATAGTTATAATTTCTTCCTATATATATATATATATATATTTTTAAAGATTTTATTGAGGAATTGGGGGAGGGGAACAGTGCTGAGGAATCGGGGAAGGGGAACAGACAAGTTGCTGTCATTTTGTTCTTCAGTCTAGTTGTGGAGGACGTTGCTTCACTGACCCAAGTTGGCACCATCATTGCGCTCTTCCCGGGTGAGGCAGATCAGTCGCCGGCTTCTGGACGGCCGCTCACTGCAGCTGCTGGCCGCTCACGCTGGCTGCTGGCTACATACGGTAGCCCATGGCAACCCACTGCCACAGGGGCTGCAGCCTATGCCGTCGCCGGCGACCCACGGCAGCCCAGCTCCAGGTTGAGCTGTTGTTCAGCATCTTAGCTGTAGAGGGCAGTGTCACTGGCCCTCATATGTGGGATCCGAACCGGGGCCCTCTGGCATCCCAAGCGAGTTCTTAACCATCGCGCCACTCAGCCGGCCCCCTATATATTTTTGAAGTCTTTTTCTTTAAAGTGTTTTTATAGGTTTTATGTTGTACATATTTTATTACTATAGGAGTATTTGTATATAATTTTGAAAAAAATAAGTAAACATATAGTATGAGTTAAAAAATATATTACATTCAGTGAGTTAGGAAAACACTGTAACAGAGGAAACAGTGAGTATCCCAAGAGGAGGATGAAACCAGGAGAATATGGCGAGAGAAGCCAAGAACAGTTTTAAGAAGAGGATGGTTCATACTAATTCTAATTTGACTGATATTGTATTTAAAATACCAGTACATCATGCATTTTCAGTAAGGGCCGTATTGACCCAAAGAGGGAAAGATAGTTCTATTGTCTGGGGAAGGAGAGAGGCACAAAAAACCTTAGATATTAAGTGGTTTGTGGCCTCCAGAGCTCACCCTACCCTACAAAATCTTATTCCTTAGTATTTATTTTTCTTGTTTAGGGAGAAACTAAGTTAAATTTAATATTAAATTAGTACAATTATATAATTATATAAGTAAAATATATATAATATATACACATACAATTAGTTATTTAATTTAGTTTTCCCTTTGGAGGGACGATAATGAAAAGAAAGGTTGAGAAACATTGTAGTAAACTATAAGAGTTTGAAACCCTTTACCATTGTAGTTTAACTGTGCTTTCTAAGCAAGAATTTGGGATTGTTGATGAAAATTATCCAGCCTAAAAGAAAACTTATAAGAGTTTATTAGAGCCAAACTTATGACAATTGCCGGGAAACAAAATCTCAACCGATTGAGAAAATACTCCAGAAAATGGCTGTTTTGCAACTTATTTTATACATTAAAATCAAAGGAGGAAGGTTACATGAAATCCATTGGTTGTAGATTAAGGGGGTGGGAGAAAGCAAAGCAGGGGAAATCTCTGGGATTGGGTAAAAAAAATGGAGAGACACACTCTTCTTTTACATTGGTGGGTACAGCATAGTTAATAGCATTTTACAGCACATAGAGATAGTATTTGGGGAACAAGATAACAATGAGGGATTTTGTAGTTTCCTGCTCTGGTGTGATGGGTTGTGCCCCCTGGGGGGTCTGGAAAAAGAGATTACTCTGTTATTGCAAGGATATGTTATCTTAGATGCAAAAAGATGACAGGCTTAAGGCAAAGATTGACCTTTGTCAAGGAAGCTACAGGCCAAGGATGTGACTTCCCGCCATGGCCCACCTTGGGAATTTTTATGTTCACGCCATCCTTTGGTTATTTTCAGTCTCCTGAGCTTGTCAGGTTAATATGTGGCTCCTTTTCCATCCACAGGACAAAGGATTTGAGTTTGATGAGAAACTTACAATTTTTACCATATGTATTACCATATGTATGGAATTTTTAAAAATTATTTATTTATTTATTTTTTATTGGGGGAGGGGAACAGCACTGGGGAATCGGGGGAAGGGGAACAGACAAGTTGTTGTCATTTTTGTCCTTCAGTCTAATTGTGGAGGACTGTTGTTTCACTGGCCCATGTTGATATTATCATTGCGCTCTTCCCGGGTGAGGCAGATGGGTCGCCGGCCTCTGAACGACCGTTCCCGGCGGCTGTTGGCAGCTCACACAGGATGCCAGCCGCTCACGCTGCTGCCAGCCACACATGGTAGCTCATGGCAGCCCATTGCAGCCCCACTGCAGCCTACGCCGTCGCCAGCGACTCACGGCAATCCAGCTCCAGGTCGAGCTCTTGTTCACCATCTTAGCTGTAGAGGGCAGTGTCACTGGCCCCCATGTGGGATACGAACCAGGGCCCTGCTGCTCAGAACTGGTGTCCCAAGCCAGCTCTTAACCAGCGCGCCACTCGGCCGGCCCCAGTATGGAATTTTTTATATCAAGAATTTATTCTTCTGTTTAGAGTTAGGTTAAATTATCTAAATTGTTCCTCAAAAAAATTAAAAAGAATACAGAAAACATTATATTTAATTCCATCACCCAGAGATAACCTCTGTTAACATTTGTATAGTTTTTCTATTTAACTGTATATGTTTTAACTAGTCTCATCTATTCTACTTTCAAAAGGTATCTGAAATCTGACATTTCACTTCCTCCTATCGCCACTTTTGCCCTATTTTTAAAAACAAAATGTAGATTTTACCATAAATATTGTTCAAAGAAAGAAGAACAATATACTTATAAAAATCTACATTTTGATTTTAACAAATTCTTTTGGGTATTAGGCTTTCTCATTTTGCTCTGTGGTGTTCATCTTGAAATCTCTACTGAATTTCTATATCTTCTGTCTTTTGTAGTCAGACACAGCAAAATGTTTCTCCCTGAAAGCCATTTTCCAGTAAAGAGAATTTTTTTCTTTGCTTTGTATTTGCTTCACTGATTCCTCTGCTTTGAATCCAAAAGAAGATTAAGAACTAATTTAAATTCATATCTGTTTGGTTTCTTTGATCAAGTCTGGAGGCTCTCCTGTTCACAGCATGATCCCTCCACAGAGATCTCTGGCAGACTTTTTGCTCAGTCTTTTACTTCCCCTTCTCTTTGATTTTGACTTAGCTTGCCAGTTCCCTCTGACTTCCTTTCCTGCAGCAGCTCTCTGACTGCAGCTCTGTATCTGATCCTCAGCACCCTCTTTCCTTTCAAAGTTATAGGTAGATTGTATCTCCTCTTTTCTCAGACTCAGCCTTCTACTTCTTTCATTGTGCATCTCAGCCTCTCCTAGCACATTCTCTGCTTTCTCCAATGTCAGCCTTTCTCAGCTACTTCCTCTCAAGGGCCTACCACCTAAAACCAAAACCAAAATAAAACCCTTGGTCTTGTATCTGACTTTGTCTCTTCTCTTTGTGCCCAGGTTTCAGTAAGCTACTTTGTGTCTCTCCTTTCTTATTTCTGTTTTTCCCAAACCACTGAAATGAAGCTTGCGCTCCACTGAAACAGCTCTTGAAGCCATTCTAATGACCCAACTGCCGAATCCTTCTGCATGCTTCTGACTCTCTCTTTTACTTCCCTCCTCTGAGGTAATTACTTCTCTCTAATGCGTTCCTTCTTCACAGTGTCGATATAAGAAACGTCCATTTCTATAGAGAATTTTTATAAGCGTTTATTTGAGCCTAACTGATGACATTGCTGGGGAGCAAGATCGCAAATGCTCTGGAGAATGACAGTTTTGCATTTTGTTTTTATACATTTGGAATCAAGGAGGATGACGTGAAGGTGGGAGAAAGTAAGGCAGGGATTGGATTTACAGGATAGTTAACAAGATTAAGTGCTCCCTTGAGGGTGGTTATGCCTCTCAGAGGTCTAAAAAGAGGACTACAGCTGGCATTTCAAAGGTGTGTTAGTTTAGATGCACAAGAACAATGGACAGGGCTGACCTAAGGCAAAACTGAACCTTTTACTAAAGAAACTCTAAGCCTGGAGCTGTGACTACCTTCCATGACCTGCCTGGTTAGGAATTTATGATCAGATCACCCTATGAGGTTACTTTCGGTCACTGGATTTATTTATTACAGATCCTCTTTTTCGTCCATTACAGATACTCTATCTCTTCAGAATCCTTAACTGATTCCTCCTTTTCTACCTACCTCTCCTATTAAAGTATTTTATTTATAACATTTAAAACATATACCAAAGTATAGAACCAAAATCTAAGACAGTGAATCTCTCTGTGCCCACCATCCAGATTTAGCAATTACTAACTCATGACCAATCTTATATAACTATCTTCACCCAGTCTTCTCTCTCCACTCTGATTTCCTCTACCAACCTTGAAGTAATGTTCCCCTGGGTCCCATCCTTAACTGTTCTTCTCATGCCACGTGCAATCTATTGAAAAGCTTACACATGCTAACCATTTCTCCGAACTCCAAATACTGATGATACCTAAATTTATTTCTTCAGTTTAGATCTTGTTCTTAAACAGGAGATTTATATTCACTGTCTTAGATCATCTTTACTCGGATGCCCCACAGATTCTAGAAGCGTAAGACAAACTAATCTTTCTCTTCTCTCTGCTTTTCCTTCTAAAATCCCATTTTGGTTGATCAATCTCCATCCTCCTAGTCCTACACAAATACAGAGGGCACCAAAAAAAAATGTATATACATTTTAAGAAAATAAAACGTGTAAAATAGTAATACTCAATATATATTGATAACAAAAGATGAATACAAGTCACATTTGACTTCTGCAATTACAATAGGTGCTCACAGTGGTTACCATCAGCATCCAGACACTTCTGATTACAGTGAACTACTGCTTGAGCAACGTTGACCAAAGCATCCACTTGTATCCATTTTTTTTGGCACCCCCGGTGTATCTGATTGGAGTTCTTCATAAATATATTTACCTGCTCATCAAGTCCCACCAATTTTTCTGCTACCCATTCATACTCCTCCTTCACTGCGATGGCCTTAGTAAAATCCTTGGAACCTAGATTTTTTAGTAAATTCATAACTGATCTTGTTGCCTGCAGGCTCACCACCATCCTAGACACTCTTTATCTTTCACATTATTATCAGAGTGATTTTTGTGAAACAAGCTTAATCATTGTGTTCCCATTAAAACCCTTAAATATTTCACTGGTGTCTGTGATCTGATCCTTGACTTACTTTCCATTCTTACTTCTTACTTTTCTCCGGAAAGCTCACTATTCATTCAGAAATTGTTTCTTCACATTTTTGTGCACTGTTCATTCCTCTCTCTGGAATGCTCACTGCTTATCTCTTCTTCCTGTCTGTATGGTAAATTCTGATCTTCCTCTATGATCTAGTCCAAGATATCCAGATGTCTTCATAACAAGTAAATCCTATGAAGTATTATCATCCTTATTGTTTCCATAGTTTACAAGATCAGAAAGATGAAGCACCTGCCTTGGGTTATAGAGCCAATA
Organism: Hipposideros armiger; assembly: GCF_001890085.2. Taxonomy (NCBI): domain Eukaryota; kingdom Metazoa; phylum Chordata; class Mammalia; order Chiroptera; family Hipposideridae; genus Hipposideros; species Hipposideros armiger. The sequence goes on along the minus strand of NW_017732367.1, from coordinate 422,291 downwards.
ACTGGCAGACCTTAGATTTAAGTCAAGGTTATCTTACTTCAAACCCTGTACCCTTTTACCACACCTAATGCAAGAATGTTAGCTTGAAGTTTTGGACCTTATGCTTTGTGTAGAAAGAAGCTGTCAAATATATTTGAGCAAGGAAGTCTATGGTTAGTTCCTTTTTTAAAGACAGAGAAACTAAATCATAGCTGCATTGAAATCTTTTTCTGTTTAAGCATTATCATTCTAAGTTTCTCTTTCTATATTTAATTATATCAAAATCAATGACAAAAGCAAAAACCAAGCTGTAATTCTAAATAACAGATTCATGCAGACATAAATGTTTTAGCATTCCTGTATATTTTATTTTTATTTTATTTATATCTATAAAATGTATCTGATTTTGGTTTTATTTTCCACTTATTGACCTCAGCCAAAGGTCCAGATTTCATCGTTTTAAAAGTTAGAATTACAGTGTTGTTTCTATTTATAACTAAGAAGCAAGGCCAAGAAATTATTTTAAATTGTGTCCATTTCCCAGAATTGATCTGATAACATGACTGAATTGAACTTAATGAAACTGCTATGGTCTGAATGTTAGTGTCACCCTAAAATTCGTATGTTGAAATCCTAAGCCTCCCTCCCAGATGGTAGTATTGGGAGGTGATGAGGTCATGTTGGTGGAACCCTGATCCTTTGGATTAGTGCCCTGATAAAAGAGCCCCCCCCCAAGAGCTCCGCCCCTCCATCATGTGAGGACACACTGAGAAGATGGCCATCTGGAAGGAAGCAGGTCCTCACCAGACACCAAGTCTGCCAGCATCTTGGTCTTGGACTTCCCAGCCGCTAGAACTGTGAGGAATAAATTTCTGTTGCTTATAAGCCACCCAGTTTAGGGTATTTTTGTCATAGCAGTCCAAGCAGACAAAAACAGAAAGTAAGATGGTATTGGGTGTAGATTGTAAATAGATTAATGTCAAATATCCTTCCAGTTGAAATCTAGTTCAATTATTAAAATCTAGCCGAATAAATTTTATTTCAACATACTTAGGAGCAATTATTTGATAGGCTAATTGATTTGAAAGAGTAAGTCAAATGACTTTTTTATATATCTTCATATTTTCCTGTTTTATACAGGAAGTTGTATTTATGTAATATATTGTAGTTTTGATAATGCTCTGATAATTAAAATCAACATTTTATATTTTGGCAGAACATATACAATACACATTATATATGTGTATATATACATACACATCATATACAAAAACATTACACATATACATGTATATACAGAGGTGCCCAAAAAATGTACATACATTTTAAGAAAGGAAAAAACAGTATTAAAATTGTAATACTCAATATATACCAATAACAAAAAATGAATACAAGCCACGTTTGACTTCTGCAATTACAAGAGGTGCTCAAAGTGGTTACCATCAGTGTAATTTTAATATTTTTTTCCTTTCTTAAAATGTGTATACATTTCTTTGGCAACCTCTGTGTATGTGAACTTTTTGTTTTAAAATAGTATCCTACTCCCAAATCTACTTTTTCAGTATTCCCATGCCTCTGAGTCTGCTTCATCGTCTTTTATCTTTCCTAAGCACTTTCATATCCTTTCTTGTTCCAGCAACTCTGAGTCGTCCTTCGTATGAATCTTTGATAACTGACTCAGCTCTTAATATAACTAGTCCTTGGAATTGACTGACTGACTGACTGATTGATTGAATCCTTTTTTTTTTTAAAGATTTTATTGGAGAGTTGGGGGAGGGGAACAGACAAGTTGCTGTCGTTTTGTTCTTCCGTCTAGTTGTGGAGGACGTTGCTTCACTGGCCCATGTTGGTATTATCATTGCGCTCTTCCTGGGCGAGGCAGATCAGTTGCCGGCCTCTGGACGGCTGCTCACAGTAGCTCTTGGCAGCTCACGCTGGCTGCTGGCCACACACAGTAGCTTATGGCAACCCACTGCAGCAGGGGCTGCAGCCTACGCCGTCGCCGGCGACTCATGGCAGCCCAGCTCCAGGTCGAGCTGTTGCTCATCATCTTAGCTGTAGAGGGTGCAGTGTCACTGGCCCGCATGTGGGATCCAAACCGGGGCCCTGCTGCTCAGAGCTGGTGTCCCAAGCCAGCTCTTAACCAACACGCCACTCGGCCGGCCCCCTTCAGTTTTTTTTTTTTTTTCGGCAGTTGTACTAGCATTCTCCAGAGAAACAGTACCAATAAGCTGTCTATGTATAGAGAGAAAGAGATTTGTTATAAGGAATTGGCTTGTGCCATTAAGGAAGCTGTGAAGCCCCAACATCTGCATTCAGCAAACTGGAGATCAAGAGAGCAGGTGGAAGACCCACCAGTTCCTCCCAAAAGCCTGCAGGCTCAAGACCCAGGAAGAGCCACTGTTTCAGCTTAAGCCATAAAGCAGGAAAAAGTGATACCCCAGCTTGAAGACAGGCAAAAGGAATTCTCCTAGGCTTTTTGATCTGTTCAGGTCTTCAGTTGATTGGATGAGACCCACCCACTTGAGGGAGGACCATCTGCTTTACTCAGCCTACCTGTTCAAATATTAACCACATCCTGCCTTTTAAGCATTTTGAGCCTCGCCTCTGCTCGGGGCCTGCTCCAAACTCTTTGGAGTGTACTTTTTCTCCTAATAATGACTCCCTGGCCCTTGCCCTGGGCCCCCTTGGGTCTTTTGAGCTTCCTTTGCTCGGCCTGCTCCAAACTCTTTGGAGTGTGCTTTCTCTTCTAATAATGGCTCTTGAGCCATTCTCTACCGCTTGGGCCCGCTTCTGCTTCTCTGAAATGTATTTTTACTTCTAATAAACTCCTTTTCGAATATATATATATATATATATATATATATATATATATATATATATGTGTGTGTGTGTGTGTGTATATATATATATATATATATATATATATATATATGTATTAATCTCATCCAAAACACCCTCACAGACACACCAGGATTGTGTTTGACCAAATATCTGAGGTGCCCAGTGGCCAGTCAAGTTGACTCATAAAATTAACCATCACAGCAATGTTAGGTAGGTACTGGCAGTCACCGGAAGCACAAGGAGGCATGTTAGTTATTTCTGTGGTAAATTAGAAATAGTGTTAGCAGTGTTGACAAATGTTTATATAGTGCTTTCACTATGCACTTCATTACAATTAGTCTTTGCGATAAATGCATGGAGTGGGTTTCCATTTTACAGATAAGGATGCTGAAGTATAGAGAAATGAAGTAACCTATGCAAGGCCACACAGTAAGTGTAGTTTTGATCTGAACCCTATTATTCTGGCTCCACAGTTCCTCCTCTTAACCACTACTCTGTTCCTTTACCTAAATAGGAAAATATCATTATGGATGGAATATGGAACACTATAGAAGTAAATAGTGCACTGAGCCTAGGGGAAACCAAGAGAAAAGATACCTCTAAGCTGAACTCAAAAGGAGGTGCAGGTTTTAAAAGCTGATAATAACTGAGACAAACTACAAAAAATTCTTCAGGAACCTGATAGAATTTGGACCTTTGACCTCAGTGGTGTGTAAGAGGAGAAAAAGGCTGGGACAACTCGGTCATAAAGTGCTTTCTAAGTCAAGTTAAGGGGGAATAATACTTTAATATCTATCAGACAGACCTTAGGTCAAATCTCACTCAGTTCTGCTACTTTCTGTATAATTCTAAAAATCTCACCATACCTCTTTGAGCTTTTGTTTTCTCTCCAGAAAGGGACGAAGCATGCCTTCTTTCAATATCATTCCAGTCATTCTTCCAGTAGGTCTTAATTGTGTGCCTTTGATGTCCTGGTCACATTCTTGATGCTGAAATTACAGTGATGTAAAAGACAAAATGGGGCCTCTGCTGCCGTGGAGCCTACTTGTAGCGCTTGTTGTGAGGTTTAAATGAGTTCACGTCCAGTGGTGCCTGTTCCATAAAGCGCATTCAGAAAATGTTAATCCTCCCGCTAAGGTTCGTCTACCTTCTGGACTGTGGACACTTTAGGTTCTTCTCTGATTAACTTAAAAATACTTACTTCAGGGCCGGCCGAGTGGCGCGATGGTTGGGAGCTCGCTTGGGATGCCAGAGGGCCCCGGTTCGGATCCCACATATGAGGGCCAGTGACACTGCCCTCCACAGCTGAGATGCTGAACAACAGCTCAACCTGGAGCTGGGCTGCCATGAGTCGCCGGCGACGGCGTGGGCTGCAGCCCCTGTGGCAGTGGGTTGCCA
>NW_017732367.1:412279-417915 GCF_001890085.2 Hipposideros armiger | reverse complement strand
AACTAGATTGAAGAACAAAACGACAGCAACTTGTCTGTTCCCCTTCCCCCAATTCCCCAGCACTGTTCCCATCCCCCCAATTCCCCAATAAAAAATTAAAAAAAAAAAAATAACTTACTTCACGGCTTTGAATCTTTAAGTGACTCATGACTAAGAAGGGAAACCATGCTTGCTTTCAAATAGGCATATCTAGGAGTTAGAATTTTTATATTTACTTCAGCAATTCTAAAAAAAGACTTGAAGAGCGCCCATTATTTCTGGAAATCTATTTTGGTAATTCTGTGAAGTTACAAAGATGATTTGCCTCAAAGGAATTTATCATTAATTGTAGGAATAGATAATGACACATCCAAAAGAAATAGAAGAAAAGTCTCCAGGGAAGATAAAAGCAAACAAAAATAATACACAGAACAAACACAGAAAACAGAAGAAATACAAAGTATAAAATTAGATGATAAAAGCAAGAACAACCTATTAGGTAAACATACATGGTTTGTAATTTTTTATCAGAGACAAAAATAGTGTTTAAAAATAAAATACATGTTATTTGTAAGAGTCACATCAAAACGCAAGTGACAGAAAAAGTAAAAGTAAGTAGATTGACAAATATTTCTCAGGTGAAAGCAATGACAAATATTTCTGAAGTGAAAGCAATAGGGACAGTACTAATTTTAGATAAAACAAGACAAATAATGGTATATAGAATAAAGAAGGTCACACAAACTCTATTACTAGTCTCTTCAACAAATGGTGCTGGGAAAACTGGATGTCCATGTGCAAAAGAAAGAAATTAGACCCTTACTTTCCATCATACAAACATTAATTCAAAATAAAGCCCTAAATGTAAAACCTAAAATTATAAAACAACTAGAAGATATCATAGAGGAAAAGCTTTATGACATCGGATTTCGCAGTAATTTCATGGATATAACACCAAACTCACAGGCAACAAAAGCAAAACTAGAGAAATGGGACATCAAACTTCAAAACTGTGTTACCAAGTATTTTATTAATTTAATTAAAGGGTATTAATTGCCTTATATTCACTTAGCTATAGATTTTTTTACTGGAGACACTGGGCTAGTATATTAATAGATTTCCTAACATTAAATGGTACTTACATTGCTGACATAAATCCTATTTGTTTAGGTAGATTATTCAAATAATTATTTTAATGCACTGTTGAAGTCAATTTGCTTTCATATCTGAGAATTTTGTATTCGATTCTTAAGCAAAATTAACCCAAGTTTTCTTTCTTGTGTGTGTGTGTGTGTGTGTGTGTGTGTGTGTAGAAGTATATATAGTCGTCAGATTTTCCACATCTTAGATGGAAAGCTTTCAATTTTTTATCATTATGATTTTAGCTGTGGGCTTTTCATATATAGTCATTATTATGTTGTGGTAATTTCCTTCTGCTACTAGCTGGTTGAGTGGTATTATCACGAAAGGGTGTTGAATTTTATTGAGTGATTATTTTGTGCATCAATTGAGATGATCATGTGTTTTTTGTCCTTCATTCTGTGGTATATTACAATAGTTCTTTAATATGATGAAAAACATACTTTAAACTAAGATGCATGATATACAATACACATATTGTATAAAATCTTGAGAATCTGAATCTATTTCCTGATCATTGCATAAGAAATTAACAATTATTTGATTTGCCTTTGTTATAGTATACAATACCCAGATTCAAAGCAAAAGACATATTTAAAAAAGAAATTATAATGGAAATAGAAGTGTGGATAGGTATAAAAATGAGAAATCAGTATTTTTTTGTTGGTCATTATCTTCATTTATAACCTTGCAAATTAGAATTTAATTTGTTACAAGTGTAAAACTAAAACAGAATTAATGAATTTCTTAATTATTCTTTTTTATGATAGTAGTCATATTTGAACATTAGACAAATTTTATTCAAATTAATAGGGTAAATCATATGAAATTTTCATTTTGTACTTCAAAAATAGAATAGTGGCAATTTGATATTGTATACCACATGTGCAAAAGTATCTTAAAAGTATTTGGTAAAATATCTAGAAGTGTGCTTCTGTTTTAACAGTACTAAAGTACTTTGTCTTGTTTTAACAAATGATACTTAAACTGGTATTATACTTTTTTAGTAATTACTTTCTAAAACATATATTCAAAGTTGAATATAAAATTATCATACTAAGCTAAGTAGTAGTAATTCCTGTAACTTTTTTTTTTAAACTATATTTCAGGCAATTCTGTTTTATAATTGGTGAATTATATCTTGGTGATCATTCTTGGTCTAAGCAGGCTTTGTTCATTTTGTTATGGTCACAGAAATTACCTTCTGTATATACCAAAGGGTGGTGATGATAGTAATTGTAATAACACATTCACAGAGGTTGTATAATATGTTAGGAACTGTCCCTAGACTTTACTTTTATACACTTCTTAAATCTTCATAATAATCCTGTAATGTAAATACTATTAACATTTCCATTTTACAGTTGGAAAAAAGGCACAGAATGATTAAGTCATCTATATATTTCTACTTAGTTACTTAATAATTTCATTGTGTGATAGATGTCTTAGAAAATTTCATTTCAATACAATTTTAATAAATTTTCATATTACATCTTATCCATTATAATTTTTAAAAAATTAATGAATACATCCCTTCTTTTGGATCACAGGATGGACAATCTGAAATTTTATATACATTTTGGAATTCAGTTACTCAAGCACTTTATTCTCAATTTCAAATGGCAACAAATTGTAAGTATACTATTTACTTTGCAAATTCATTTCAAAGTTATTCAGTTACTTTAAAGTCAAGAAGTTTTCCTCTATTGGTTTATAAAACATCTTTTTAAAACTACTGGCTAATTTTCATTTCTCATTTTAGTCACATATTCAGTTTTATAAGTGATAATTTAATTTTTTTATATTTTTAAAATAATTAGCATCTTGAATAAAATTCTCCAGAAAAAAAGTTGATTCTCCATAATTTAAACATAGAGGAGCTCTGTCTGAATTTTTCTTCCTTAAAGGGTGTAAAACAATTGATATTGAAGAATTTAGTTAGTGCTTGTAGAATTATTTTCCTAACTAAAAAATATTAAAATGCAGAGACTTGGTAGCTTGTTCCTTATTGTTAAAAATAAAGATTTGATGAATGAACAGATGAAATACCTGCATCATGAATTAAAAGTTGCTTATCCAGATATGATCCACAAAACTTTTTCTTATTTTATTTTTGTCATGAAATAATGGCTCAGGGTAAATCTAAACAATGAAATGTGCAAACTAATATCTTATGAGTGTTATTGTCTAATCACAGAATGTAAGAGGATTTTTAAAAGCATTTTGAGAGTTTGTGTGTAGTTAAGTTTTTATTCACAAATTTCTACTGAAATTACCTAGTACATACAAGTATAACATTATTTAGTCACTGGCAACACAGGGTTGAAGAAACCACACTACCTACTTCCCTACTTCTGTTTCTAAAGAAGTATGTAGCAAGGTCGTGTCCGTGAAAGAGGTCTTCATTAATGTGTGGCCAAACTGAACTTAGGCGAGCGTTTATTTAGGGCTGATTCACTCCATTTACTTATACAAATCACACTATTCAGAGAATACGGTACATCTCCCTCTATTATAGGTAACTGTTCTAGTCAGCTTTTTTGAAATATAATTTATATACAGTAAAATTCACCAATTTTAAGCAGAAAATTCTATGAGTTTTGAACAATTGTTTACATCCTTATAACCACCATCACAATTAAGATATAGAACATATCTGAAATTTCCCTCAAGTACTTTTGTAGTTAATCCTCCAACTCCTTTTCATAAATTTTCATAAAACTAGAATCATGCAGTGTACAGTCTTTTATATCAGCATAATTATTTTAAGATACATCCATGTTGTTGCATATATTAGTAGTCTGTTTCATTTTAATTGCTGATTAGTACCATTGTACAGATATATAAACAGTTTGTTTATCCATTCCCTAGTCGGGGAACAATTGGATTGTTATAGTTTTGGGCTATTATGAGTAAAGCTACTACAGTCATTTACATACAAGTCTTTTGTCGACATATGTCTTCATTCTCTTGGGTAAATACGTAGGAGTGGAATTTCCTGATCATTTGATAAGTATATGTTTAACTTTGTAAGTAATTGCTAAACTATTTTCCAAGTTGGATGTCCCATTCTGCATTCCCATCAACAGTGTATGATAATTTCATTTGCTCTACAATCTTATCAATCCATGATATTGTCAGTCATTTTAATTTTAACCATTCTTGTGAGTGTGTAGTTGACTTACTTGTGGTTTTAACTTCCACTAGCCTAAAGACTGCCATATTTTCACATGCTTATTTGCCATCTGTATATATTCTTTGGTTATGTGTTTGTAAAAATTATTGGCTATTTATTTATTTTTACTTTATTGCTTGTTCTCTTATTATTAGGTCCTAAGGAATTTTTATATATTCTAGATTCAAAGTCCTTTCTCAGATGTGTGTTTTACAATATATCCCCCTTGTCTGTGGTTTGCTTTCTCATTTTCTTAATATGTTCCAAATGACAACAGTTTTTAATTTTGGTAAAGCCAAGTGTATCAGTTTTTCTTTTATGATTTGCAGAGGGATTTGACTTAAGAAACATTTGTCTAACTCAAGGACAGAAGTATTTCCTCCTATATTTTATTCTAGAAATTTTACTAGGTTCATTTGATATTAATTTTTGTATCTGATATGAGAATAAGGGTTAAGGTTCATTTCTTTGCATATGGATATAAAAGATTATGCTCTGCCTATTGACTGACCTGGTGCTCTTGTTGAAAGTCATATGGTTATATATGAGTAAGACTATTTCTGGAATCTGTTTTGTTCCATTTTTTTGCAAGTCTGTATTTGTATAAAAATCATATGATTTTAATCAATAAAGTGTAAATCCTCCTATTTTATCTTATTTATCATAATAATTTTGCTTATTCTAGGCCCTTTGTATTTCCATATATATTTAAGAATCAGGTTGTTGTTCTTAAAAAAAGTCTCCTGGGATTTTGATTAGTATTGCATTGAATCTACAGATCAATTTGTGATTAGTTCACCTCTGAACAATATTGAGTCTTCACATCCACGAGTGTGCTATATCTTACCATTGATTTAAGTCTTTTATATTTTCTTTTATGAATGTATAGTTTTTAGTCTACAAGTCTGGCAAATCTGTTCTTTTAAAAAAAAATTTTATCATTAGTTTCAGGTGTACAAAACAATATAGTGTTTAAATATTTACACCTCTCACAAAGTGATAACCCCTAACAAATCTACCACCCATCTGACACCGTATATAGCTATTGGGTTGTTGGAAAAGTCATGACGCATTTTTGCTAAAAAAAAAAAAAATAGAAAAAATAAGTCATGACTTTTCCTACAACCCAATATTACAATTCCTTATGCTGTACTTTACATCCTGTGACTATATATATTTTTAACTATAGTTGTCATTCAATATTATTTATGTATTTATTTATTCATTTATTTAAAGATTTTTATTGGGGAATTGGGGGATGGGAACAGCGTTGGGGAATTGGGGGAAGGGGAACAGACAAGTTGCTGTCATTTTGTTCTTCAGTCTAGTTGTGGAGGACATT
>NW_017732367.1:354888-412219 GCF_001890085.2 Hipposideros armiger | reverse complement strand
CGTCGACGGTGACTCACAGCAGCCCAGCTCCAGGTTGAGCTGTTGTTCAGCATCTTAGCTGTAGAGGGCAGCGTCACTGGCCCTCATATGTGGGATCCAAACCGGGGCCCTCTCGTGTCCCAAGCCAGCTCTTAACCAACGCACCACTCGGCCGGCCCAACATTCAATATTATTTTTTATTGGTTTCAGGTGTAAAGCACAGTGGTTAGGCCCTTATATAATTTATGAAGTGATTTCCCTGATAAGTCTACTACCCATCTGACGCCATAGATGGTTTTTACAGTATTTTTTACTATATTTTTCATACTGTATTTCACATCCCAGTAACTATTTTGTAACTACCAATTTGTACTTTCTAATCCCTTCCCCTTTCTCACCCATGCCCCTAATCCCCCTCACTTCTAGCCACCATCAGTTTGTTCTGTGTATCTATAAGTCTATTTCTGTTTTGTTTGTTCGTTCTGTTCTTCAGATTCCACATACAAGTGCAATCATGTGGTATTTGTCTTTCTCAGCCTGACTTATTTCACTTAGCATAATATGCTCTAGGTCCATCCATGCTGTCATAAATGGTGAGATTTCATTTTTTATGGTCAAGTAATATTCCATTGTATATATATACCGCAACTTCTTTATCCAATAGTCTGCTGATGGGCATTTCAGTTTCCATATTTTGGCTATTGTGAACAGCACTGCAGTAAACATAGGGTGTATGTACCTTTTCAAATTAGTGTTTTGGATTTCTTTGGATTAATACCCAGGAGTGGAATTGCTGGGTCATAAGGTACTTCTATTTTTAACTTTTTGAGGAACTTCCAAACTGTCTTCCATAGTAGCTGCACCAATTTGCAATCTCAGCAACAACCTTTGAACAAGGGTTCCTTTTTCTTCATATGCTTGCCAATCCTTGTTGTTTGTTGGCTTATTGATGAAGGCCATTCTGACAGGTGTGAGGTGATATCTCATTGTGGTTTTTATTTGCATTTCTCTGATGATTAGTGATGTTGAGCATCTTTTCATATGTCTGCTGATCACCTGTATGTCTATTTTGGAGAAATACCTATTCAGGTCCCCTTTCCATTTGTTAATTGGATTGTTTATTTTTTTGGTATTCAGTTGTGTGTGTTATAAAATTTAGATATTAACACCTTATCAGATGTATCATTGGCAAATTATCTTCTCCCATTTAGTTGGATGTCTTTTTGTTTAGTTGATGATTTCCTTTGCTGTGCAAAACCTTTTAGTTTGATGTCCTCCCATTGTTTTTTCGTTTGTTTGTTTTGTTTCCATTGTGCAAGGAGATGTATCAGTGAACATATTACTGGGTAATGTCTGAGAGTTTACTTTTTATATTTTCTTCTAGGAGTTTTATGGTTTCAGGTCTTACATTTAAGTGTTTAATAACCTTTTTTTTTAAGTGTTTAATCCATTTTCAATTTATTCTTGTATATGGCATAAGAAGGTGGTCCAGTTTCTTTTTTTTTTCATTTACCTGTTTAGTTTTTCCAGCACCTCTTACTGAATAGATTGTCTTTACCCCAGTGTATATTCTTGCCAACTTTGTTATAGATTAAATGGCCATATAGGCATGGATTTATTTCTGGGCTCTCTATTTTGTTCTGTTGATCAATGTCTCTGTTTTTATGCCAATACCATGCTGTTTTGATTACTATGGCATTGTAGTATAGTTTGATACCAGGTAGCATGATACCTCCAGCTTTGTTCTTCTTTCTCAAGATTGCCATGACTATAGGGTTCTTTTATGGTTCCATGTAAATTTTAGGATTATTTGTTGTTCTAATACTGTGAAAAATGCCATTGGTATTTTGATAGGGACTGTGTTGAATCTATTGATTGCTTTGGGTAGTATGGACATTTTAACTATATTAATTCTTCCTATCCATGAGCATGATCTATGTTTTCATTTATTTGTATCTTCTTTAATTTTTCTCAATGTATTATAATTTTCTGAGTACAGATCTTTTATTTCCTTGGTTAAATTTATTCCTAGGTTTGTTTGTTTTTTGATGCAATTGTAAATGAAATTGTTTTCTTAGTTTCTCTTTCTGACAGTTCATTATTGGTGTATGAAAATGCAACCGATTTCTGAATATTAATTTTGTACCCTGCTATTTTACTAAATTACTTTATTTACTAATAAAGTTTTGATGGAATCTTTGGGGTTCTCTATATATAGTAGCATGTCTTTTGCAATAACAGTTTTACTTTTTTCTTTTTAATTTGGATAACTTTTATTTCTTTATCTTGTCTGTTGCTATTCTAGGTCTTCCAGTACTATGTTGAATAAAAGAGGTGAAAGTGGGCATCCTCGCCTTATTCCTGATTTTAGAGGGAATGCTTTTAACTTTTCCCTATTGAGTATGATACTAGCTGTGGGTTTGTCATATATGGCCTTTGTTATGTTGAGATATGTCCCTTCTATTCCCACTTTGCTGAGAGTTTTTTTCATAAATGGATCCTGGATTTTGTCAAACACTTTTCCTGCAACTATTGATGTGATCATATGATTTTTATTTTTCATTTTGTTTACGTGATGTATCACGTTAATTGTTTTGCAGATATTGAAGCAATCTTGCATACCAGGAATGAATCCCACTTGATCGTGGTGTATGATCTTTTTAATGTATTGCTGAATTCGGTTTGCTAATACTTTATTGAGAATTTTTGCATCAATGTTCATTAGGGATATCGGCCTATAATTTTCCTTTTTTGTAATGTATTTTTCTGGTTTGGGAATCAGGGTAATAGTGGCCTCATAAAAGGAACTTGAGAGCCTTCCCTTCTCTTGAATTTTTTGGAATAGTTTGAGAAGAATACGTGTGAATTCTTTTTTGAATGTTTGATAAAATTCACCTTGTGAAGCCAGGGCTTTTGTTTATTGATAGCGCATTGATTTCTCATCTGATTTCATTAGTAGTAATTGATTGGTTCATATTTTCTGTTTCTTTTTGATTCAGCCTTGGAAGATTGTATGCTTCTAGGAATTTATCTATTTCTTCCAGATGTCCACAATTTGTTGGAGTATAGTTGCCCATAGTATTTTCTTAAATTTTTTTGTATTCATGTAGTGTCCTTTGCCGCTTCTTCTCTTTAATTTCTGATTTTATTTACTTGGGTCTTCTCTCATTTTTTCTTTTTTAAGATTTTTATTGGGGATTTGGGGGAGGGGAACAGCATTGGGGAATCGGGGAAGGGGAACAGACAAGTTGCTGTCCTTTTGTTCTTCAGTCTAGTTGTGGAGGACGTCGCTTCACTGGCCCATGTTGGTATTATCATTGCGCTCCTCCCAGATGAGGCAGATCGGCTGCCGGTCACACACACAGTAGCTTACGGCAGTCCACTGCAGCAGGGGCTACAGCCTACACCGTTGCTGGCAACTCATAGCAGCCCAGCTCCAGGTCGAGCTGCTGCTCACCTTCTTAGCTGTAGAGGGCAGCGTTACTGGCCCCTCATGTGGGATCCGAACTGGGGCCCTGCTGCTCAGAGCTGGCGTCCTACGCCAGCTCTTAACCAACACGCCACTCGGCCAGCTTCCTTTTTTTTCTTGATGAGCGTGGTTAAATTAAAGGCTTGCAAATTTTGTCTATCATTAAAAAAAAACCCAGCTCTTTGGTTTCATTGATCTTTTGTATTTTGTTGTTGTTTTTTTTAAGTTGAGGAAATGGGGGAGAGGAACAGTGTTGGGGAATTGGGGAGGGGGACCAGCCAAGTTGTTGTTCTTAAGTCTTAGTTGTGGAGGGTGCCAGTTGACATCTGGCTGCCCGACAGCAGCTCGTGGCCTCTAAGCTCAAGGTGCTGTGTTACGATCTTAGTTGCGAGTGGGCGTAGCCACCATCCCATGCAGAGTCCACCCGGCAGCCTTGTTGTTAAGAGCACATGCTCCATCCACTGAGCCATCCGGGTGGCAGCTCAGCTCAAGGTACTGAGTTCAGTCTTAGTTGCGGGCGGGCGTAGCCCACCATCGAACAGGTAATCTTGTTGTTAGGAGCATGTGCTCTCACCAGCTGAGCCATCCTGCCACCTGTTGGCAGCTCAGCAGCAGCTGAGCTCGGGTGCAGCATCACTGGCCCATGTGGGAATCGAACCTGTGGCACTGTTGCTCAGATCTCACGCTCTTAAGCTAACTCTTAACCAACTCAGGTACTCAGCCGGCCCTGTTTTGGTTTTTTTAGCCTCTATTTCATTTATTTTCTCTCTGATCTATATTCTTTTCTTCCTTGTACTCACTTTGGGCTTTGTTTGCTGTTTTCTTTTCAGTTCCGTTAGGTGTAAAGTTAGACTCTTTATTTGAGATTTCTTCTTGTTTCTTGAGGTAGGCCTGCATTGCTATGAATTTTTCTCTTAGGACAGCTTTCACTATGTCCCATAAATTTTGGGTCATTGTGTTTTCATTTTCATTTGTCTTCCTTCACTTGTTTTCATTTTTGTTGTTTATTTCTTCCTTGATCTTATTGTTCACCCATTCATTATTTAGTAGTATGTTTTTTAGCCTCCAAGTGTTTGTGTGTTTTTAAGTTTTTCTTATAATTGATTTCCAGTTTCATGCCATTTTGGTCAGAGAAGATACTTGATATGATTTCAATGTTCTTAAAATTATTGAGAATTGTTTTGTGGCCTAACATGTTGTCTGTCTTGAAAAATGTTCTATGTGCACTTGAAAAGAATATCTGTTCTGCTGCTTTGGGGTGAGATGCTCTAAAGTTTTCAATTAAATCCATCTGGTCTAGTGTGTCTTTTTTTTTTTTAACTTTATTGGGGAACATTGTGTTTTTTCGAGGAACAATGTGTTTTTTTCCGGGACCCATCAGCTCCAAGTCAACTTGTCCTTCAATCTTAGTTGTAGAGAGCACAGCTCAACTCCAAATTCAGTCGCCATTTTTCAATCTAGTTGCGGGCAAACCAGCAACCTTGTTGTTAAGAGCACACGCTCTAACCAACTGAGCCATCCAGCTGTCCACCAGCAGCTAAGCTCAATTTGCCGTTTTCAATCTAGTTGCGGGGAGTGCAGACCACCATCCCATGTAGGAGTAGAACCAGCAACATTCGTTGTTAAGAGCATGCCCTCTAACCACCCACTGGCAGCCCAGCTCAAGTTGTTTTCTTCAATCTAGTTGTAGAGAGGAGGGCGCAGTTCACTGGCTCATGTGGGAATCTAACTGGCAATCCTGTTGCTCAGAACACACGCTCTTAACCAACTGAGCCACCCGGCCGCCCCTAGTGTGTCATTTAAAGCTGCTGTTTCCTTGTTGATTTTCTTTCGGGAAGATCTGTCTATTGATGTCAGTGGGATGTTAAAGTCTCCTACTGTGATAGTGTTACTGTTGATCTCTGCATTTATGTCTGTCAATATTTGTTTTGTATATTTAAGTGCTCCTGTGTTGGGTGTATAGATATTTACTAGGGTTATGTTCTCTCTGTTCGATTGATCCCTTTATCATTATGTTATGACCTTCTTTATCTCTTATTATAGTCTTTATTTTAAAGTCTATTTTGTCTGATAATAAGTATTGCTACTCCAGCATTTTTCTTGTTTCCATTTTTGTGAATTTTTTTTTCCATCCCTTTTCTTTCAGTCTCAGTGTGTCTTTCAATCTGAGGTGGATCTCTTGTAGACAGCATATGTATGGGCCTTGTTTTCTTATCCACTCAGCTAGCCTATGTCTTTTCATTGGAGCGTTTAATCCATTTACATTGAAAATGATTATTGATCGGTACATATTAATAGTTATTGTCATTTTATTATTCATATTTTTTATCTTCGTTAGGTAGTTTGTTTATTTTCTTCTTTCTCCTGCCTAAAGAAGTCCTTTTAACATTTCCTGTAATACTGGCTTGATGGTATTGAATTCCTTTAGCTTTTTCTTATCTGGGAAGCTCTTTATCTCTCCTTTAATTTTAAATGATAGCCTTGCTGGGTAGTGTACTCTTGGTTGTATGCCCTTGGTTTTCATCACTTTGAATATTTCCTGGCACTCTCTTGCCTGCAAAGTTTCTGTTGAGAAATCAGCTGATAGTCTTAATAGGAGCTCCCTTGTAAGGAACTATTTGTCTTTCTCTTGCTGCTTTTAGAATTCTCTCTTTGTCTTTAACATTTGCCATTTTAATTATGATGATGTGTCTTGGTGTGGGACTGTTTGGGTTCATCTTGTTTGGGACTCTCTGTGCTTTCTGGGCTTTTGTGTCTATTTGCTTTGCTAGGTGAGGGAAGTTTTTAGTTCTAATTTCTTCAAATAGGTTCTCAGTCCCTTGCTTCCTCGCTTCTCCTTCTGGTACTCCTCAGATGCAAATATTGTTATGCTTGATGTTGTCCCAGAGGCCCCTTAAACTGTCTTAGTTTTTAAAGTTCTTTTTTCTTTTTGTTGTTCTGATTGGGTGTGTTATGCTACCTTGCCTTCTAAGTCATTGATTCATTACTCTGCTTCTTCTAATTTGCTGTTGATTTCTTTTAGTGTATTCTTTATTTCAGTTATTGTATTATTTATTTCTGAAGGTTTTTTTATGGTTTCTTTGTCCTTCTTTATGTTTACTAAATCTTTGTTGACGTTTTTACTAAGTTCCTTAAGCATTCTTGTAGCCAGTGTTTTAAACTCAGCCTCTGATAGGTTGGTTGTCTCCATTTCATTTAGTTCTTTTTCTGGAGTTTTTGTCTTTTCTTTTATTTGGGACCTGTTTCTTTGTTTCCTCATTCTGGCTGCCTCTCTGTGTTTGCTTTTATGTATTAGGTAGAACTTCTATATCTCCCAGTCTTTGCCGGGTGGCCTTACATAGTAGGTGTTCTGTGTGGTCCAATGGTACAGTCTCCCTGATCACCATGCCTGTGCTCCAGGAGTGTCCCTTGTGTGTGTTGTGTGTATTTTCCTGTTTTAGTTGAACCTTGATTACTTTTGGTGTGTCAGTGGGTGGGATTGACTCTCAGGCTGACTGGGTGTGAAGATTGCCTACACCTACAGTGTATGAACTGCTGTGTGAAGGCTGACCCCTCAGAGGGGGATTTGCCCCAGTGAGCTCTTGTGCCTGTTGAGACCACTCTTTGGGTGTGCCGCTTGTGGGGCTAGTCAGGTACTGCTCTGGTGTGGCCTGAAGCCATCCTCTGTGTGTGTTTCTTATGCCTCTTGGGAGGGGCTCCTGTTCAGGCCAGTTTCAGCCTTGCTCATGACTGTCCCTGGGCTGCCTTGTAGGAGCCAGA
The DNA here is from genome assembly GCF_001890085.2 of Hipposideros armiger. Classification (NCBI taxonomy): domain Eukaryota; kingdom Metazoa; phylum Chordata; class Mammalia; order Chiroptera; family Hipposideridae; genus Hipposideros; species Hipposideros armiger. The sequence continues at coordinate 405,012 of NW_017732367.1, read as the reverse complement.
AGGCTAAAAGTGGTTAGCTGCTGCCTGGACTCATGTGGTGGTGGCCTCACTGTGAAATGAGACCAGCTGCCACCAGTATTGGGCCTGGGGCAGCTTAGCAAAAGGCCCAACTCAGTGCTCCCCTAGGCCTGTTGCCACCTGTTGACTGCCCAGAAGGCTGAGCCATTGAAAGAGCCTTCTTAGGTGTGTGGCCAGGCTTGTTAACCTGTTATTGAAAGCATCGTCAGCAATACAGCAACTAGCTGGGTGGAGTGGTGTCCCAGAGGCGTAGCTGGTGGTTTTTACAAAGTTAATGCAGATTCATTTTTTGCATCAGTGCTGGCCTGTGACCACTTTGCAAAACTCCTCAAGAACACTGCGGCCCACCACCACCCATCTCGGGCCTGCAGATTCCCAAGAGCTACACAAGAAGCTGCAGTGCGAAATGTGGCTGAGTATCTGCCACTGAAACTTCCCCAGGCCGCTGTAGGCGTCTACTGCTGTGAAAGGCTCTTGCAGCTTGTGGAATAGAGTCAGCTGCCCAGGAGCCAGTAGTGCCTTGTAAGAGGCAGAATTAGCTGGGCAGGGTGTGGACCCAGGGCAGCACCAAGGTAGTGTGCATGTGCGCACTTTACCAGATCAATGTCATCTCAAATTTGGCCCTTTGGGGAGAGTTCAACATAGAAAATATGGCGTCCTCCTGAAGGCTACACACAGGGGTAATGGCGCCTGTTATTCCAGCCCTTGTTCTATAGCCACACAACTCGGTCTTTCTCCATATGTCTCTGACACCTCTTGAGTTGCTACCCTTCCTCTGGAGCCCAGGTGTTTGCAAGCGAGTGAGTCTATACATGGCCATTTTAAGAGGATGCCTGGCTTTCCAGGCGCCTTCCTTCTCACCGGGGCTGACGGACAGTGTCCTCCTTGCTTCTTTTCATTGCCGGATGTTTGGGAGATTCCTCTTACCAGCATAGGACCCAGGACTGGGGAGCGTGGTGTGTCTGCTAATTGATCACCTGTGTCAATTCTGGGTCTGGTTGATTGAAGCTTCTTCTCATAATAGATATTTGTTTCCTATTTTTATGCATGTCTAATAATTTTGGCTATTAGACATGAATTTTACCATGTTTAGTATTGGATACTTTTGTGTTTCTATAAATATCTTCATCTGGATATTGTAAAGTTACTTAGAAATATTTTGGTGCTTTTGAGTTTTGCTTTTAAGATTTATCAGCAAAACCTGAGCAGTGTCTAGGGCTAATTATTTCCTACTACATAAGGCAAGACTTTGTAGTACTCTACCAAATACTCTGAATTATGAGGTTTTCCAGCCTGGCTTTTGAGAACAGGTACTCTTCCCAATTTTGTGTAACAGGTATATTCCTTCTAATCCTTTGTGTAGTTTTTCCCCCCAAACTCTGGAAATTTCCTCACATGCATATGCTGATGAGTGTTTTGCCAAATACTCAAGGTGAACCACTTGCAAATGTCTGCAGTTCTCTCTTTGTGCAGCTCTCTCCTCTCTGGTATTCTGCCCTGTTAACTCTAGTGACTTCTGTCTTCCTGATCACAGGGCAGTGGGTATAGAAGGGTGTCTCCCCTTCCTAGGCCTTAGCCTGGAAGCTCCTGATAGGAAATTAGCTGTGGCAATTGTGGGGTTCACCTCATTTGTTTTTTTGCCTCTCAAAGATCACTGTCTTTATTGCATGATGTTAAGTGTGTTTTATTTGTTTGTTTCTGGATGTTTTAGATAGAAGGGTAATTCTGTTCCCTGTTACTTCATCTTGACCAAAAGCGGAATTCCCTCATTTGGTTTTAAGATCAATGATAAACATACATTTCAAAATATTGTAGGTGTGTGTATGTTTAATGGTACTGTCATTTACTTGTCTTTGGTCACCTGCTTTCTTATTTTCCTTAACAATTACAAACCTTTGACACTCTCTACCTGCCCTCCCTTTCCCCATTCTGCTCACTCTTAGTAACCAACCTTATCTCCTGGGTCATCAGGATGATTAATGTCATTAAGAAACTCAGTATCCTCCTGTACCTTCCCTCGAAAAAGAGTCTTATTTCCTCCCTGTGGGCCTTCGTCTTCACAGCAACTCACTTGTGACAGCCTGCATGCTTGCTTTGTTTACCCCTTTCTCTCAGCAATGTCATTCATACTTTTCTTTTTTCTATCTTGCATTTCTCCTTTTTTAAAATTTCTTCCTTTAAGATATAAACTTATTCAAGTTGCTCTAATTTAATAAAAACTAAAACGAGAGAGTTCTTCTTTAGTTACTATTTAATCTTTCCTCTTTTAATCCAAACTTCTCAAAAGAGTAGTTTGCATTTTTTTTGTGTTTATTTTCATACTGTTCATTTCTCAACTAGATGTACTCTGGTTATCTTTCACCATTCTATTAAAATTGTTCTCATTAAAGTCAGCAATGATGTACCTCTTAATGACCAAATCCAGTGGATGTTTTTCAGTTCTTATCTTATAGGACCTATCTGGCTTGTGTAGTCAGAGAAGCTACTGAGTGGAAGTATAATATTTTTAGGCAAAAAACCCCCATTAATATTTCACATTCAGAGTAGTCTGTTACTTCTGATAGTGTTATTATTTTAATAACTCCTTTTGGGAGAACTCCAAGTAAGTTGTTTGGAAAGCACCTTCCTTTTATATAGCACATACAGCCCCTGATGTATACTGTAGTACTTAAAATTATATGCGTAGACACGCAATATTAAGGAAATGCAACCATCTGCAGAGTTGAAGATTCTACACAATGTAACAGATTGTCTAAGTAAGTAATATTTTGGCAGAAAATATCTAAAGGGAAATTTTCCTAGTTAAAGGAACATGTTCTTTCTGATTATATTATAAATGTTCATGCTTGGTAAAAAGAAATTCTACTAGATATAATAAGATATAATCTAGGAGTCTGACAAGGAATTCACTTTATTCAAAAGGTAAGGGGCCTGAACTTTTCACCATGAAGATTCAAAAAAGCTTCTGTAGGAAATCTGCTGCTTTAATTATCTATGGGTGATAATTATTTCCAAGGTTTCTAAGCTTTATGTCTGTTATTTAAATGTTGTCGTTTCCAGGTAATAATGCTTGCTCCCCAACCTGTTGAGTTATGATACATATTTTTAAGTCTCAATAGAAACAAGCAAAATAAACATTACCATTTGGAACTCTATCAAATGAAAACATAATTCTTTATAATCCAGTGATTTTCCAAGAATGTCTCATACCCCTTTATTTTTCTCCGTACCTCTTATCACTTTGTAATATTTCATTTTATTTATCATATCTGGACACAGCCCCTGCCATCACCTTCCAGAATGTAATCCCATAAGACATGGAATACTATTTTGATTATGACAGTATCCTCAATGGCTAACACACACCTTTAATAAATGCTTATTGACTAGAAGGAAGGAAGGAAAACAGGGAGGAATCAGATACCAGTGCTGTTTTATAAGAACTTAAGAATTTAACAGAGGAGGAGATGTGGTCATGGAAACAGAGGTCAGAGTGATGTAATTACTGGAAGGGGACCAGAAGCCAAGGAATGTAGGCAGGTGGAAAAAAGTTCAGGAAAAACTCCCCTGGAACCTTCAAAAGGAATACAGTTTGGCTGGCACCCTGACTTGAGCTTAGTGAGACCAAATTTGTTAGAAAACCTCAAGAACTGAAAGATAATATATTTATGTTGTTTTAAGCCACCAAGTTTATGATAATTTGTTATAGCAACTGTAGGAAACGAATACTGTAGGTGATAAAGTATGCATATGTTCAGCTTTAGCAGGTACTGCCAAAGTGTCTTCCAATATTGTTACACCAATTTAAATTCACATTGGCAGTATATGAAATTTCCAATTTTTCCAGAACCTTGTCAGCACTTGGTATTCTCTGTTTTTTTGTTTTAGCCATTCTGATGGGCATTTAGTTGAATCACATTGTGGTTTTAACTTTTTTTGTGATCAGTGATATTTATCTTTCTATATGTTTGTTGGCCATTTGGATATGCTCTTTCATAAAGTGTTCATTTTCTATAGAATTGTCTGTTGTATTGAATCCTAAGATTTTATTTACATATTCTGAAGTGTTTTGTTAGATTCATTTCTCTGTCTTTGGCATTCCAGTTGTATGTAGTGTGATCATTTCAATTCATGTTAGGATTGGGTTGAATTTGGTAAATTGCAGTTTTAATAAGACTCAGTCTATCTCTAATTCTTCCCTTTTCTTGGGCATGCTTCTCCCATGCTTTTGATTGAGAAGTTGGAGGGCCTTTGATCTGGAGGTTGATTTAGCTCTGCCCTCCAGAGGTTTCCAGACAAGCTTTTTAGCCTCCCATTTCATGAAACTTCACAATCTTGTAAATATCTTCATGAAATGGAAGACCTTCCCGTGTTTGTGGCATATTCTCTCCACGCAACTGGTCTTTGTTTCCTAAAATATGTTTCCACAAATCTGAAGGGTAGTTTACCTGTACTCTTTGAAACTTTAGACCTATTTCCCAGCTTTCCTTGCAACTTCATAACTAAGTAAATCTTCCATGGGATACCTGGTTTGAGAGGCCTTAAGTTTCAAAATTTTTAGTCCAGTCCTAATAACCACTAAAAGCTTTGCTAGTTTCTCTTTTCTCCAGCAGAGGTTTTCTCCTTGGCCATCTGGAATTTTTAAAACTGTATATGGCTTCTTGAGTTGTTGCAGTGGGAGCACTGGTCCGCTGCCACTCTTCTCCCATTATTCTCAGGATACATTCCAAACATGACTTTTCTTGTCCCTTCCTATATCTTCAGCACTCACTTTTTTTCTTTCTAATTTTTAAAATTCCATTTACTGGGACGTCAAAGGTTAGCAAAATTATATAGGTTTCAAGTGTACAATTCTATAATAATTCATCTGTATATCACATTGTGTGCTCACCACCCAGAGTCAGTTCTCCTTCTGTCACCATATATTTGACCCCCTTTATCCTCTTCTACCCCCTCCCCGCTTACCCTCTGGTAACCACTAAACTGTTGTCTGTGAGTTTTTGTTTTCTTGTTTTGTTTTAAGATTTTTGGGGGGAACTGGGAGAGGGGAACAGCGTTGGGGAATCAGGCAAGAGTAACAGGCAAGTTGCTGTCCTTTTGTTCTTCAGTCTAGTTGTGGAGGATGTCGCTTCACGGGCCCATGTTGGTATTATCATTGTGCTCTTCCCAGGTGAGGCAGTTGCTCGCCGGCCATTGGACGGCGGCTCACGAAAGTGCACACCCGCTGCCGGCCAGCCCCATTGCAGCCTACGCTGTCACCAGCGACCCATGGCAGCCCAGCTCCAGGTCAAGCTGTTGTTCACCATCTTAGCTGTAGAGGGCGCAGCATCACTGGCCCTCATGTGGGATTCGAACCAGGGCCCTGCTGCTCAGAGCTGTTGCCCAAGCCAACTCCTAACCAGCGTGCCACTCAGCTGGCCCAGAGTTTTTGTTTCTTTATTTGTTTGTCTTGTTCCTTTGTTGCTTTCATATCCCACACATGAGTGAAGTCATATGGTTCTCGACGTTTCGTCTCTGTACTTGAGCTTCAGTTTTTGAATGAATCATCCTCTTTCTTCTCAGTACTTACAAATACCTGAAACACATTTTTGTATCTTCCCCTTCATCTGCGTAACTCATACTCATCTTTCCAGTCTCAGTTTAGAAATGAAGTGTTCCTGGCACCTCCCTCCCCATATCACACTCAAATATGGGTATAATATCCTCTCTCTGTTTCCATAAAACTCTTATATCTCTCTAATTTTATTATTACTCTACTGCATTGTATTCAGTACTTACCCCACTGTAGTATCTTTCACTTGGCTATAAAGATTCTCTGTGTACCTTGGCTCTATATTATATTTCTATCATATAGTACAGTACTCAGTACATAATAGAAATTCCATTGAAATGGATCCTGAAAGTGTTAGTATTTAAAGGCTTTAAAAATTAGCAGAAAATCTGAGGAGAAAAACTGTAAAAATAAAAATACTCTTCATTAAAAAATTAGTAAGTACTTGTAAGTTAAATGAGGCCCTACTATGAAGAAATTTTAGAAAACAACTGTATGTGTATATGATAAACAGGGACATGAAAGGATGGTGAAAAAGTTAGGATGATTATCATAAGATAATAGGATATCAAGCGATTTTTCCTTTTTCCTTATACCTTTATTTGATTCTTTGCAGTGAGCATTTTATATCATCAGTTATAAAATATAAAACAATTTTCACTGATATAAAAGAAGAAAGCAAACACAAGACTCAGATATTTAATTAACTCTTCCATGAAGATTTGTTTAATGCATAAATGTGATTCAATAGTTATGAAAATGGATAAACTGCTCAGAGTTGAAGAATAGAGTGAGATAAAAAGAGTTTAGAGAAAAAAATCTCATTTATCTCACATACCAAGGTAAATTTGAAGTGGATTAAAGAATTAAATGCAGAATATGATACCATTCAAGTGCTAGAAATAAACACAAGTGAGTAGGCGAGAGATAGTGAAAGCTTATCTAACTGATTTAATATTCAGAAGCAATGATGAAAAGATTGATAATTAATTATATTAAAATTTTTACATGGCAAAAAAATAAACCTTAAGCAAAATGAAAAGACAAATGACAGACTAGAACAACATTTATAACTTACACCAAAGAAAAGGAGTTAGTATCCCTAATGTGTAAAAAGTTTCTAAAATGAGAAGTAAAAGGCCAACAACTCTAAAGAAAAAGAAAGAATAAGATGTAGATAGTTGAAAAGATGCGTAATGTCACCCATAAATTAAGAAACGAAAAATAAGAGTACACAGAGACACCATTTCTCATCTATCAAACTAGCAAAAAATCAAAAAGTTTTGTAACACTGTTGGGAAACAGACTTTCACACATTGTTAATTAGCATGCAAACCTTATGGAGGGGAGTTTGTGAGTGTTTAACACAATTATATAGGCATTTACTTTTTTATCAGCAATTCTGCTTTTAAGGATTTATTCCATAGGTGCAGTAGCAAAAATATGAAAAGACATATTCACAAGTCTATTCACTGAATCATTATTTGGAATAGAAAAAAATAGAAACAGCCCAAATGTTCATCACTAGGGGATTAAACTATGGTTTACCCATAGACTAGAATGCCGTGCAGCTGTAAAAAGGAATGAGAAATAGGAAAAAAAAAAAAAAAAAAGGAATGAGGAATATCTTTGTATACTACTATGGAGCAATCTTGAAGGTATATTAAATTTAAAAAAGAAAGAAGAAATATGTGTACAGTGTGCTATTGTTTACCTAAGAAAGGGAGTGATATAAATAAATATATATTTTGCTTATAGTTTTTAAATGGAAGGATAAACCATAAAATCCAGAAAAATGGTTACCAATATTGGGGGAGGGTATGTGTGAAGAATACATTGGAGTTACCAAGGATAAAAGCTAGACTTCTTTAAATATATTTTATTGTGTAGATTTAACTTTGAAGTCATACAAATATTTTATATAGTTATAAAATAAAATGAAAATGAAAAAAGAAATTATTAAAAATCAAAAGTAAAATGGATAATCTTAATACAAGTATGTGTTCAATTGGTGGTATGACAACACAGAGAGGAACCTCTTCATTTGACTTCTTACTTAACTCATTTGACTACTTTACTTTTTTTTTTTAATACAGTAATTTGTTTCTGTAGCCCTACCTACTGGGATATACTTCAAGGTCAAGATCTTCCCCCAAAACCCATGAACTCCTTTCAATAATCATGTTATTGATGGTGGTATTATTATGGTTATTCTCAGACTGCTGTATATGTAGTGTGGGTAAAGTAAATGAATAATTATGTTGGTATAGTGAATCAGGATTTTCAGCATGGGAGAAAGAAAGTATATAATGGGTGAGATCAACCGTAATTTTTAAAAAACGTAATTTGATTTACATTCAGTTCATATCACTGTCCACTGAAAAGGCATAGAAATAAGTGACCACTTTGTTAGTACTGAACCCCTCTATCATCCATGTCGTGATTTTTAAACATGATTTCTTATTAAAAGAAACCCGAATCCTTGAAGAAATGGCTGATTCCAGGTCTGGGGCAGGAAATGTGTAGGACAATTCTGTGACCCCGTGTGCTAGATAGAGTGCAAGAAAGATACCAGAGTCTAGTAGGATTGTATTAAAAGGACTCAGGAAGCAATTTGAATAGATATATACCAAAGATGGAATAAATTTAGCATCAATAAGAATAACAGTCATAAGAGATTGAAACCCATCCAATATGCCTAAGTCCATGACTTCAAAATGATACAAATAAAAAAATACTTACTGGTTATCCTTGATGATACATATAGAACTTACTCCTTACTTTGAAAACAGGTAAATAAAGGAAAAAATCAAACATTTTTCCTGCCTTTCCTATGATATCCAAATGATATCTCAAAAGAAACCAGACAATTGATGGCAGAAGTGTCTATTTATAAAAGTGTTACCTGTCATAAATGCACAAAGAATGTTAAAACATCTTTATTTTGAAATCTCTTAGTGGATCTAGGCAATGATTATTAATGGCTGCTAATAAATATCATGGAAAGGCAAACAGTACACAAGTAGTCTTGTCAGAAAGTATAAAACCAGAACCTCTTATCTATTGGTTTTCAACTTTGCTGTGCATTAGAATCATTTGGAGAGTGTTTTAAAATCCCAAAGCCTAGGCTGCAATTACATTAAAGTCTCTGAGGGTGAGACTCAAGCATCAGGATTTTTTTTAAAGCTCCCCAAGTTGTTTCAATTACAGCCACGGTTGAACTGCACTTGATAATTTACAGGAAATACAGAGATCAGTGGGTACAATCAGCAAAACCTAGACTGGAAAACTCTACAGGATATATGACCCAGTTTCTTACACAAAGAATTGAATGGAGTAAAAAGAAGCTATAAATCAGGCTTGGTGATATATCAACTAATTATAATATATGGACTATTTATGGGTCCTAAATCAAACAAACTACAAAAAAATCACAAGTCTATCAGGCAAATGTGATCACTGTTAATTTTGAGAAGTGTGATAAGAGAACTGCTGTTATGTTATTTTTAAATAGTCTTTACTGTTAGAGATATATGTTGAAATATTTATGATGAAATTATAATCGCTGAACCAGCTAAAACTGGTCCTAGCCTATTTCTAATAAGATACCGAGTTGCTTTTCAGAGACTACAGAACAAAATTGCAAGTTACACTGCCAAAGCATGTGCAGAGATGAGAATTTTGACCTTTAATTACACTGGGGACCAAAGTCTCACCCCCCCCCCCCAAAAAAAAAAAAGACCAAAGGACTGGGACTTGACAAGGAACTTGAACACCAGAACCCTTTTGAAAGCAACAAGTTTGTTATCCAGGGAGATCTGGTGCTTAAGCCCCTTACCGTAATCTTACCATAAATGGTCAAATTTCAAAGCCTTCCAGCACTTCTGCATACCAACCCACCCATCCTTCTCTAACCTCTTAAATTCCACCACAAACCTTGGATTGGAGAGACAGATTTGAGCTTTGCCGCCTATCTCCTTGCCTGTCGACCTCACAAAAGAAAGCCTTGTCTTTTCTCAAAAGCTAATGTTGTAATATTGGCTTATATAGGCACTGGGCAGCGAGCTCTTGATCTATAACAAAATATGTTGGTGGTTTGCACCCAAACAGCTGGTAGCAGTGGAGGAGGATTGGCTGGAAATACAGACAAACCAGATCGAGTTGACAAGAGCTGAAGCCCTTGTGGTTGGTATATTTGAAATCTATAACTTTTGTTTTTCAAAATGTCAAGGAAAATATTTAAGGCAGAAGAAAAAAATCAGCAAAGAATAAAGAAAAATCAGAAAAGTCTAAAACTCAGGAGATAATGATTTATGATTTTTGCATCTACATCATGAAGAATATTGTTCCTTTTTTTTATTCATTTTTACATTTTTGGTTTTGTTATCAGGGTAATGGTGTCATAGAAAGAGTTGGGAATTAGTATTTTTCTTTAAATTGTTGTATACAATTCACCACTGAAGTTATCTGGGTCTGTATATTTTCTTTGTGCAAAGGTAATTTTTAACTAAAAAGTTCAACACATGTAAGGCTATTGAGTGTATCTATTTCTTCTTTCATAGAAATTTTCAGTTATTGGCTTAAGGTTGTTTCTACTTCCTTTATGATCCTTTAATTTCTGCCGAATATGTACCGAGGTCACCTCTCTGATTTGTAATATGGCTAATTTGTGTCTTCTCTCTTTTCCTAAACAATCTGTCTGTCAATTTTAAAAGTTTGTCAATTTTACTCGTTTTCTCTAAGAACCAGTTTTTTGTTTCAGTGTTTCTATTGTTTTTCTGTTTTCTGTTTCGTTGGTATCAGTGTGTCTTTATTTTCTTTCTTCTGTTTATATTGGGTTTTCTTTGCCCTTCTTTATCTATGTTCTTAAGGTAGAAGCTGAGGTCATCGATTTGAGACTTTGCTTCTTTGCAAATATAGGTGTTTATATAAATTTCTCCCCAGTACTCCTTTAGCAGCATTCCACAAATTTTCTTACTTTGTGTTTTAATTTTCATTCAGTTCAAAATACTTTTTGTTTTAAAGATTTTATTGGGGAATTGGGGGAGGGGAACAGTGTTGGGGAATTAGGGAAGGGGACTAGCCAAGTTATTGTTCTTCAGTCTTCATTGTGGAGGGCACCAGTCGCCACCTGGCTTCCCGTTGGCAGCTCGTGGCCTCTGAGCTCAAGGTACTATGTTCAATCTTAGTTGCAGGTGGGCATAGCCACCATCCCATGCGGGAGTCGAACCAGCAGCCTTGTTGTGAAGAGCACACTCCCTATCCACTGAGCCATCCAGGCGGCACCTCGCTCAGTCTTAGTTGTGGGTGGGCATAGCTTACCATCAAACAGGCAATCTTGTTGTTACACCAGCTGAACCATCCTGCCACATGTTGGCAGCTCAGCAATAGCTCAGCTTGGGCACAGCATCACTGGCCCATGTGGGAATCAAACGGGGGGCCCCATTGCTCAGAGCTCGCACTCTTAAGCCAGCTCTTAACCAACTGAGCCACTCAGCCGGCTCCCTCAAAATTCTTTCTAATTTTCCTTTTCTTTTTTCTTTTTTTTTTAAGATTTTATTGGGGAACAGTGGGGGGCACATTGGGGAATCAGGGAAGAGGAACAGACAAGTTACTGTTCTTTTGTTCTTCAGTCTAATTGTGGAGGATGTCACTTCACTGGCCTATGTTGGCATTATCATTGTGCTCTTCCTGGGTGAGGTAGTCACTTGCTGGCCATTGGACGGCCGTTTGCAGCAGCTCACAAAAGCTCATGCCCCCTGCCCACCAGCCCCACTGCAGTCTATGCCGGCACAGGCAACTCACGGCAACCCAGCTCCAGGTCGAGCTGTTGTTCACCATCTTAGCTGTAGAGGGCGCAGCATCACTGGCCCTCATGTGGGATCTGAACTGCGGCCCTGCTGCTCAAAGCTGGCGTCCCAAGCCAAGTCCTAACCAACGCACCACTTGGCCAGCCTTCCTTTTCATTTCTTTTATGAATAACATGAGTTATTTGTTTAGAAGCATGTTTTTTAGTCCGAATTTAGGCATTTTTAAAGATACCTTTGTTGCTGATTTCTAATATAAAACTATTTTGGGTAGAGAGCATACTTTGTATTACTTGAAACCTTTTAAATTTATTCAGACTTTTTTTATGGCAGCAAATATTGTCGATCTGGGTAAATGATTCACATGCACTTGAAATTAATGTATACTTTGCTGTTTTGGGTGAAGTATTACATAAATGTCAAGTAAATGTTTTGGGTTGATGTTTAGGTTTTCTATATGCTTACTGATTTTCTATGTACTATCAATTACTGAGAAAAGGAATTGAAATCTTCAACTATAATTGTTAAGTTGTCTATTTTTTTATAGATTATGTTTCAAAATATGGTCCACAAGTGTATCAAATGCAGTGAATGGTCTGGGTAGAAAATTACTGTGACCAGCATTATTATAAAGGAACTCATTAGGACACATCTTTGGTTTGTCCTCTAATACCATCATCTTCATATATAGAAAAAACTTTTATTTGCTACATTTTATTGTTTTATCACTTATCTAATGCATGTTATTGTTTTGCTTGGCAGCTTCTATATTTTTGAAACAGGCATTTGAAGGAGAATACCCTAAATTATTGCGTCTTTATAATGATTTATGGAAGCGTCTTCAACAGTACAGCCAAAATATTCATGGGAAGTTTAATGCAAGTGGAACTACAGACCTCTGTGTTGACCTACAGCACATGGACGATGAGACACAAGACATATTCATACCAAAAAAGCCAGATTATGAGTACGTTTGCTTAATCAAACCTGTTTGTTGGCATGTTAAGGGTTTTGTCTTTTATTTTTATTATAAATTGGGAATATGCTAGTCTTCTAAATATTTGTAATGATTACTATTTGAATACCTTTAAGGACTACACAAAACTTTTAACTGAAGCAGTCAAACTTCACTGTTAGTTGAGCAGCCTGATTCCTAACTAGGATCTATTATAAAGTATTATACCTAGTAAGGTGAATAGAAACTAGGGGAAGAGCCTATGTGGTCATTACCTTTTAATTGATGTTAAAACATACTTGTATTTACATCAGATGGGATCATTATTGATAGATCATTAGCATAAATATAAAAGAAACTGTTGTGTTCAGGAACTATAGGAGAAGTAAGTCTTCTCTGGGATAGGTTCTCAGTCTGGTAAGAAAAAAGTGAGCTATACTTAAAATTAAACCTGAAAATCTCTTAGGTCACTCATAAAGTGCAGTATATGTAGCCAGATTTAGGAGCCACATGGGAAACACTAGAATCATATTTATTATGATGAGGCCAACTCAGATAACAACAGATTATTATCACCTACCTTGTAAAAAAAAAGTTGGTAGATTAATGAGTGTTGTTTATTTATTTATTTTTAAAAAATATTTTATTGGGGAATTGGGGCAGGGAACAGCGTTGGGGAATCGGGGAAGGGGAACAGACAAGTTGCTGTCCTTTTGTTCTTCAGTCTAGTTGTGGAGGACGTCGCTTCACTGGCCCATGTTGGTATTATCATTGTGCTCTTCCCGGGTGAGGCAGTTGCTTGCCGCCCATTGGACTGCTGCTCACGGCGGCTCCCCCAGCTCACGCCGGCTGCCAGCCACTCACGGTGCTTTATGGCAGCCCACTGCAGCCTATGCCATTGCCAGCGACTCACGGCAGCCCAGCTCCAGATCGAGCTGTTTTTCACCATCTTAGCTGTAGAGGGCAGTGTCACTGGCCCTCATGTGGGATCCAAACCAGGGCCCTGCTGCTGAGAGCTGGCGTCCCAAGCCAGCTCTTAACCAACTCGCCACTCAGCCGGCCCCATGATTGCTATTTAAATGTTTGGTTCTCTTTCAACTTTTTTTTTTTCTTAATACTTATAATTGAATTGTACCCACTGCAGTAAGAAGTTCTGACTGGCAAAATATAGGAAGTAGAAGTTTGACTGGCAAGTTAAGTGACACAAGAGAAGTCTAGAATGATAGAATGAGACCATATTGTTGTCTTCAAAGACTCTTTTATGCTAAACATGGAGATTAGATGAGGACTAATCGAAGAGGGGACAAGAGGAATGAACCCATATGTTGATCTACGAAGATCTAATAATATATTAGGTTTGTTTTTAAAGTAGTATATAAAATAGCATATATATTATCATCCTATTTTTGTCTTAGTTTTATTTTTAAATCCATTTGCTTATAGTAAAAATGGTCTGGCAATATACACAACAAATGATAATAGTGGTTTATCTCCAAGATGTAGAATTTTGATTTTGTATATTTTCTGCTTTTTAAATTCAGTGGAGAGGAAACAAACAAACAAACAAAAAGCCTTGTGTTTTGACTAATGGATATCACTGTCATCCTTTGGAAACTAAATTCAGTAAAGTAGTTGGTGGGGAACAAGGAGTTATGACCCCCCCAAATCATGAGAGGAACAAGGAAACATGTAATGGGTTTTAAGTATCCTTTTGAAGTAAGGCAGAGAAGAAAACATTTTACCATGTTAGCCAAGCCAAAGGAAAGTTGTTTGTTTTTAATGATAGAAGGAGACTTGAGAATGTTTATAGATAAAAGTAGCCAGTGAAGAGAGAAAGAGCTAGAAGATGCAAGAAAGAAGAAAGGTAAGGAATGGAATGAGGCCCTGGGAGAATCAGATTATAGAAGCATGGCTCAAATAGTTAGGTTAGTAGCAATTTTCATCATTCAGTATTATTCATGTTGATTTTTTGTTGTTGTTGTTTTTTTTTGTTTGTTTTTTGTTTTAGCTGAGCCATCCTGCCACCTGTTGGCAGCTCAGTGGCTGCTCAGCTCGGGCCGGGACTCGAACCGCTATTGCTCAGAGCTCAAACTCTTGAGCAAGCTCTTAACCAACTGAGCCACTCGGCCAGCTCCATGTTGAATTTTCAATAGTGGTAATTGCTATGAAGAAAATAAAATAATATTATGTGATAGAGTGCCTTATTTAGTGTGGTCAGGGAAGACATCTATAAGAAGGTGACATTTGACCTGAGTTTTAAATAATGTGAAGAAGTCAGCAATGGAAGATTTGGAGTAAGTTTTTGCAGGCAGTGAGTGAACATCACAGAGTCCTTGAGAAAATAACACATTGTGGGCCGGTGACGCAGATTTGCGTCTATGTATTTAAATGCCCTGTCCTCAATGTGTAAAATGGGGAAGTTTAAGGAATAGAAAACTGGAACACACTGAATAAGGAAAAAAGGGTTATAAAATTGGGTCACATAAGAAAGGAAATGTTGATGTAAGAAATGTCCAAAACTGTAGAGAATTTTTATGAGTTTATTTGAGCCAAACTGACAACAATTGGTGGGAAGCAAAAATCTCAGTGGATTAAGAAAATGCTCTGGAGAATGACAGTTTTACAGTTTATTTCATAAATTAGAATCAAAAGAAGAGACTTAAAGAGGGTTACATGAAAACCATTGTTGATAGATTAAGGGAGTGGGAGAAAGCAAAGCAGGGAAATCTCTGGGATTGGATGAAAAGTAAAATGGAGAGACACACACTTCTTTTACATTGTGGGTACAGGGTAGTTAACAATTAACATTTATAATACACACATAAAGGTGGTATTGGGGGAACAAGATTACAATGAGGGGTTTTGTAGTTTTCCTGCTCTGGTGCAGCTGGTTGTTCCCTGAGGGGTCTGGAAAAGGATCGTACTCTGACATTTCAAAGGTATGTTATTAAAAAGACAATAGACAGGCTCACTTAAGGTGAAGACTGACCTTTGTTAAGGAAGCTATAGGCCTTGATGTTAATTCTTCCTATCCATGAGCACGGTATATGATTCCATTTATTTGTATCTTCTTCAGTTTCTTCACTATCTTATAATTTTCCAAGTACAGGTCTTTTACTTCCTTGGTTAAATTTATTCCTAGGTATTTTATTTATTTAGTTTTGATGCAGTTGTAAATGGGATTGTTTTCTCTTTCTGATAGTTTGTTATTGGTGTGTAAAAGTGCAGTTGATTTCTGAATATTAATTTTATGTCCTGCTATTTTACTGAATTCATTTATCAGTTCTAACCGTTTTTTGGTGGAATCTTTAGGGTTTTCTCTATATAGTATCATGTCATATGCAGACAATGACAGTTTTATTTCTTCCTTTCCAATTTGGATGCCTCTTATTTATTTTTCTTGTCTGATTGTTGTGGCTAGGACTTCCAGGAGTTATTGTTTAATGGGAACAGTTGCAGTATGGGATGATGAAAAAGCTCTGAAGATGAATGGTAGTGATGGTTGCACAACCAAGGATGCTTGTCATTAATGCCTAATGCCACTGAATTGTACACTTAATGGCTAAAATGGCAAAGTTTATGTTATGTATATTTTATCACAATAAAAACAAAACATATTAGGCAAACTTACAACTATATGTTCACAGAAAAATTTATACACAAATGTTTATAACAGCATTATTCATAATTGCCAAAAGATAGAAACGACCCACGTGTCCAATTAACAGACAGGTGGGTAAACAAAATGTGGTATAACCATACAACGGAATACTATTCAGCAATAAAAAGAAATAAAAGTACTAATACACGCTACATCATGACTGAACTTTGAAAACATCTAAGTGAAAGAAGTCAGTCACAAAACCCACATGCTATATGGTCCCATTCATATGAAAGGCTGGGATCGCAAAACCTATACAAAGCGATTCAAAGGTTAGTGGTTGCTTAGGGCTGGGGATGGGGTTAGGTGGGTAAAAATCTTATAGCTCAAGGGTATGAGGTTAAATGTTGGAGTGTGGTGATAGTTGCACATATCTGTGAATATACCAGAAACCATTGAATTATACACTTTAAATGGTTGAACTGAATATAAATTGTATATGAATACATGTATATGTGAGTTATATCTCAGTAAAGCAGTTTTTTTAAAGAATGGGAAAGGAGGGAGTAGATTCAATTTTTCTAAGAAGTTTTGATATGAAAAAAGGAATAAAGCTACTTTTTTCTTTGAGATAATAGGAAAATCACAGGGGGATAAATGAAGTTACAAAGAAAAAGCAAAGCTAGAGAAGTGCCAAGTTGACGAAGGTCATTGTCGGTGGTCTTGGTCTTAGTGTGGAGGCAAATTGTCTCCTAGAGAAGAAGGACTGCAAAGGAAGAATTTCAGGTTAATAACTTCAGGTCTCTTGAAATTAAGGGGTTTACATAAATGTTTAATAGATACAATTTACTTTTTCTCTGCAATGCTTGGGCAGCTTAGCTGCAGATTCAGAGCATCTGAATAAAATTTTCTTAGTAAAAGCTTGGAAAGGAAGGAGAATTAGAAAAACCAGGATGCTAATGAGAGCACCTTGAAATGTTTGTGGATAAAGAACGGCGTTAGCCTGGTGAACTGATGGAGAGCGAGCATCGGAAAGGGATCTGCAGTATTGATCCCGGAAGATCAAAGATCTAGTTCCTGGGAGTGAACTCCAGCACCTTTATTGATCGATATACACAGCCTGGCAGGGTTTGTTCTGTTTCCTCTCTGACTTCATCTTGTATTACTGTCCTATCACTTCAGTGCTCTGCTCCTCCAACTGGTTGACAAACGGCCAGGTACAGCCTCTTCTCAGGCCTCTGCACTTGGTGCTGTCTCCCAGAAAGAAAGCTCTTACCCTGCAAATGTGTATTGTGTGCTCCCTCTCTTCCCTCAGGAGCCTTCTCAGTAGACCTTCACCTACTTTATCATATTTAAAATTGGATGAAAAAATGAGATAAAGACCTAAACATATTCACTCTGGCTTCTTTGCTTTATTTTTCTCTTAGAGCTTATCACTCTGTCGTATTTCATATTTAACTCATTTAAATGTGTGTGTGTGTGTGTATGTGTATTTCTCATTAGCCTGTATACTTTAAGAGGACAGATAACTTTTTTAACTGACTTCACTGCTGCATTTTCTGCACTTAGGAAGTACCTGGCAAATTATAGAGACGTAATAGTATTTGTAGGAGGGAGGGAAATAGGAGATTAAGTTTGGATGTTGTGGGGCGTGGTAAGTTGTCTTCAAGCTTGGAGATAGTAGAATTGGAGCAGTTCAAAATGACAGTTCAGACATGGGAGCTCCATAGGTAGACTTCTAATAGGACAGGTTTTAGAAAAGTTACCAATTTTGACACTAGCCTTCAAGGATCCTTACTGCAGATTTGGAGAACAGGAAGAGAGTGTTAGTACTTATAATTCAGTGCTGAAATTTTTATGGAAGAGGGAAGCTTCTTAAGGTTAGTAAATGACAGGAGGAAACATAAAGAAGACATTTAAATAAATGGCATGGACTTCAATAGAAGATTGACTCAGGCTGATTTAGACACTAGTTCTGCACTGTTCCCATTCTGGCCTATCTTCATCTATTATAGAAGTTATTATAGTTAGCACTTTACCTACATTTCTTTACTAGACTGGAAAGCACTTTTAATCTGTATCTTCCCAGCATTTAACAAGGGCCTGGTACATAGCAGTATCAGTAAATATGTGTTGAGTGAAATACTTATTAAATGAGAAAGTGTTGAGATAATTGTGGAATTAGGAAGGAGTCAAGGGCGTTATGACCTCCAGGTCTTGTCAGTTGATCGGAAAGGGTGGGAAAGGAGAAAGCCAGGTTTTGTATACGTGATGGAGCAGGTCAGTTGCTTTCAAGGTTAATATTTAGGATGAAGGGGGTTTATTAAAAAACAAAAAAAGGCAATGGTAGGGCTGGCTAAAGGATCATAGATGTGATGTGAGAAGATACGGAATTAATTATAGGCATAAGAAAGCAGATGAAAATAGTAGTTACAGATTCTTGATAGTAATTGTCAAAGGAAAACTGTAAGACCCAATAATTGGACTGCTAAATGAAAATCGGCACAGACAATTGAAAACATGGGAAGACCAAGGAGAAAAGAAGTGTTTAATAGGTTAACTTTTAGTTTGTGAAGGATATTGTAAAACAAATTAGCTTAAAACTTCAATTGGGAGTATTTATGTGATTGTAGGACTTGCACAAATACTTTTTTTTTTTTGTCCTCATTCTTATAACAGTTTTGGCGGGAAGGCTGATAAACACCTAGACCTGTATGTATGCTTCCTTCTCAGTCAGTGAGCTTTGTGGGAAATGGTTGCTGTGGGTGAAAGGGGTTGAGCTAGTGGAGCAGGTCTCTGCAGGCTTGCCTGTCATGTGTAAGCTTCCATATGCTATGAAAACAGGATTTGCTAAGTAAAGGCATAGCCCCTTTAGAATTAATAAGATTTTACAGGGTTATTTTTTGAGATTCAAGCGACAGACTCACTCCAGTAGGTACTGGTACATATTATATTACATTTATATCTAGGATTTATTTATGAATCAAAATGTTAGTCCTTAATAAATGTTTAATTATGAAATGTATTACCAACAATATTTATACTTTTTTTTTTTAAAAGATTTTTATTGGGGAATTGGGGAGATGGGAATAGTGCTGGAGAATTGGGGGAAGGGGAACAGACAAGTTGCTGTCCTTTTGTTCTTCAGTCTAGTTGCGGAGGACGTTGCTTTACTGGCCCAAGTTGGCACCATCATTGCGCTCTTCCTGGGCGAGGCCGATCAGTTGCCAGCTTCTGGAAGGCCGCTTACGGCGGCTGCTGGCCACTCACGCTGGCTGCTGGCTACACACGGTAGCCCATGGCAACCCACTGCCACAGGGGCTGCAGCCTACGCCGTAGCCCTTGACTCACAGCAGCCCAGCTCCAGGTTGAGCTGTTGTTCAGCATCTTAGCTGTAGGGGGCAGTGTCACTGGCCCTTATATGTGGGATCTGAACTGGGGCCCTCTGGCATCCCAAGTCAGCTCTTAACCATCGCACCACTTGGCCAGCCCTATTTATACATTTTTAAACAAATTTTTTTCTTTTCTGCATATAGAGTTACATTTTATTTAGGAGATTTTTTTTTTTGTAAGAAAGGTACTTACAACCTGATACAGTAGCATTTAGTTTTATATGACATTAAGTTCATTTTTAATACATTTTGTTCCCACAGTCCAGAAAAGGCTTTAAAAGACTCACTGCAACCCTTTGAGGCTGCTTATCTATCAAAATCCTTATCCAGACTCTTTGATCCTATCAACTTGGTTTTCCCCCCTGGTGGTCGTAATCCTCCTTCTGCAGATGAACTTGAAGGTATCATTAAAACTATAGCAAGGTATGTATTTGTTATATAATTCATGTCATAAAATGCCTGCCATGTTCGTTAGTCATGTATGATAGCAGTACATTTTTAATTTTTCTCAAATTATTCAAGTAATTAGTCCTGCAATTAAATCAAGAGCTTTGCAGTGAATGAGTGCATGTAAAATAAGTACTTGAGATTTCAATTAATAAAACCATTTAAATACAGACTAAAAATAGTTTATTCTAATTATTCTGTATCTTCTCAGTGATGCAAAGTAGACCTAATTCTTTATGCCATAGTAAATTTCTAATATTACACAGGAAAGAAAGTATGAAAATAATTTTATAAATTGAGAAGCTAAAGCATAGAGGTTAATGTTTTTTATCTTAAATTCAGAAGGTGTATTCATGGCATACACAGGATTATAATCCTCACTAGCCTATTTGCATCTGCTATTTTAAGCTTTTTAAATGAATGTGACAGCTTTTCAAACTCTCAAAAGGGAAGGTATCCTAGCGGAGGTGCCACCTGAATGTTTGCAGACAATGTAATTATACTGTTGCCTTTAGACATTTACAGTTAGCCAGATTAATTTGCAGTTGAGATTTATCTCCTTTCCTGTCATAGCTAATTTAGTTGTCATAACAATAGGTCTGTACATTAGGATGAACGTTTTGATGAGTCGAATAGTAGTTAAGCAATATAGGACCAAGGTATAGAAATGTCTAGATTCTTTTAGACTACAAATTTGACAGTGGTGATTCTGAGTCATGTGAGAATAAGACTAAAAAGCCCCACATATAATACACAGAAGTGTTTCTCCAGCTTCAGACATACCTATACATTGTCGAAATTGTCCAATATCTTGATCCTAAATCTCTCCACAATTCCTTGACTTTCCAAAGTCCTGACTAGATTTTTTACCCTAATGTGTTTGTTGTTTGTTTAGCATGGTAGTGACAGAAATAGTCCTGGATTCAACTTGATCGCTTTGATCTGCTTATGGAAATATTAAAGAGGCATATCTCCCATTCCTCCGTGCCCCTTGACAATACTGTAATCAAATATGATATGCAGCTTAAGGAAGCATACTTATGTCACTGTTTCATAGATTTTAAAGTGAACATTAGTACAATTAGGTCTCACTATTATATGAAAGGGCATTTTTTGTCATGCAAAGTATGCAGTATTGTTTCAAAGTCCTTTATTTTCTTCATAAACAATGTGGTAAATGCCAAGATTTATTCTGCTACTTCAGAGACAATAATTACTTTTCCTGCTTTCTACTAGTATGTAGGTTTTCATGCAACTTTTAACTCTTAGCTTTCTTCCCATAGTCTTCGTAAACAGTGTTTTTGGTTGTTGGCAGTCAGCTCAGTTGCCCCAGTTAATTCAGTGTTAAAGTTGAAAATAACCATGACAAGGAAATACTTTAAGAATTCAGATTTTAAATTTTTAAATTAAATTTTTGTTATAGTTTTGATATATTTAAAAAGTTGCTCTACATAGCTCAAATTGGCATGATTCCTATAGAAACGGAGTATCTTTATGTGTCATGTGTAATTTATATTTTTAGCCTGTGTCCTTCCAAGGTCATAATTTCCATTCAAGAGCTGTCATTTCCTTGCAGATGTCTGTGATATGCAGTGTCTCTAATTGCACTTATCAGTATTCTCAAAAGTGCTACTTTTAAAATCTGGACACAATTTACTCTCTAATCACAGCCTGAACCCACAAATGAAGTCCTTTTATTAATGAGAAACTGGTCATTAACCACGTCATCACAAAGCACTTTTTTCTAATGCTGAATGTAGGAAGGAAAATGAAACAATGCAACCAATTCTTGGAAGCAGTGAGTGAAATCTATGAAAAGAATCACTCTATTGCTTGTTGGGTTTAGGTTTATATGTTGCTGTTGCTCTTTACTTTGTTAATGAATTATGCTGTTAATAATTAAAGTCTGTTTTTGTTTTCTCCAGTGAACTAAATGTAGCTGCTGTTGATGCAAACCTCACGTTAGCTGTGTCAAAAAATGTGGCCAAGACCATCCAGTTATATGGTGTAAAATCAGAGCAGCTCGTAAGTGACACTCCTGTAAACTTTCGTGATTGCGTTTAAAATTAACTATACAGTACTTGACTATAAATATTGAATTGACTGAATTTACTGGCGTTTTTACGTTAGTGAACTTTTGAAACTTTTTTTTTTCTAAACCAGAAAAAAATGTGGTTTATTTTTTAAAAATGGTCCTTTTACTACTCAGAATGCAGGTGAGTTTTATAAGCCTTTTTAAAAAAATGCATTTGCCACTTTCTGGGCTAATTATATATGTTTTAATATATAATTATTTCCTATTGATTAATTTCCCCTTTCATGTGACCACTCAATCCAGATATTCATGCGCTGTTCCCTAGTGTGAAATTGACTTGAACTGTTAGAAAACAATTGGAAGAAGTGAAGTGCTTAAAATTGTGATAGAAAAATGTTGATTAATTTTCTAAAGGTCTGACCCCAGAGCATGGAAGTTTAACCCTAAAATTATTCTATTTAACACTAAAACAATAGCTATATGACTGAATCATAATCTTAATTCTGTACATTGTTTTAAAAAGCACACATTTAACTAGTTTATATACTATATATTTGTATATGCTAACTGAAATCTAAAGAATAAGGCTTTAGTATTTTTAACTGTCATTGATAGAGAAATTTTAGAGAATGTGCCAAAATCTGATACCTCTACTATCTTTATAGGGTAGCCAACCATGTTTCAGTTTAGTGTCTCTGACTTCCCTCAACTGAAATATCATAAAATGAAGTAACCTGGTTTTACTGATGTCCTAGTATTCCAGTTGGTTCTGTAACAATTTTTAGAGGAGGTTAGTAACAAATTGAACTGAAGGAGTTTGTGTAAAATGATCCTTAATGATAAGTCATATCATGAGGCTTCCTACTTTCAGCTCCAAAGGATGGCCAGGTTTTGTTTGCATATTAACATGGTGCTATTTTTCATTCAGTTGTTCTTGCAGCCTTCACAAATAATTTGAAGCATTTTTCTGTAAACTTAGTTTATTGAAAACTGCCCGTACAGAGACCTTTGAAGCTCTTTGTAGGTAATTACGTTGCAGGAGGTTCATGGGGATGTCCAAGAAAGGATTCAACCCAGAGCAGCGGTGACTGGGTTCTTGTATCCACGCAACAAAGAATTCAAAAGTGAGACAGATACAGGAAAGCGAAAGTGATTTATTGAAAATGAAAGTACACATTTGAGAGGAAAGTATGGGCAAACTCAGAGAAGAGTCATGCGAAGAAGCCGCAGTCAGGGGTACTTACCCCTCCCGGAGGGGGAACTGGTAACGTCCCACTGACATGGTTCATTTGTCTCCTTCCCCCGGGCAGGACCCTCCGTTTCATGCTTTTTCTTCCTTTTTTCGGCTCCTTCGGAACTGTCATGGCTTCAGATGCATGATGGGAGTGTAGTAACTGCAATGCAAATGACATTATAATGACCTTTACTTATCTAAAGGTCAGGTCCAGATCATAGGGATCAGCTGAGCTGGAAGAAACTGGTTCTTGTTTTTTTCCAGCTGCAGGTACTGGATACATTCACTTTGCTACTTGTGTAACCAGTGAAGCACCTCACGTTGTACCGTGGAGGGGGGATGGAGGGTGCCAATTTCCTAGGCTACAAATCCTGCCTCGATTTGATGACTAATTTTTCTCTCAAGCTTTTTAAATAGAAGTTTTATTGTGACATTCATTGCTTTTTCAAAACATGGTTTATTTCTAAAAATGAAATTCAGTATTATGTCCAGTAGTTTACTGTAATTACTGAAAATGTCAGGAAAATAATGCTTACGAGGTGGTCCTACCTAAGGACAATATTATAAGGAAGAGGCAGCATATATTGGTAGGAAGTATTTTGCTTTTCTGAGGCAAGAGGAAGCAGTGGTAATGTAACTTGTGACTTCAGCTAAGGCAATAATGGCAAAAGGTATTGACAAAAGTAAAATATATCAATAAACATTTGATTGAATTGATACTGTTAGTCAAATAGTCTGTGACCCTAAATTACTCAGGCCTATGAAACATACTATACTAAAGGATGACAGAAAGTCATTGACTTTAAAAATTTTTAAGTGAATTTTTTTTCAAAAGTAAATTTATTTTTCAGCCTTTATTTTAGCATGCAAAGAAAGCCTAAGCATTAACTTAGAGTACAAAGCACCATTTATTTGCTTTACTTTTAAAATATGTTATTGATTAATGACAAGGAACATTTTAGTGTTTAACTCTTCTTTTTTGGCTGTTAATAACAATATTTCTGCCACTCCTTTATGTTTTTTAATTTGACCTGTTTTGTTCTTTGATCTTGCCATATTCCTATTGTTTTAGAGTTATTTCACTGAAAACATTTAGAGGAAAATAGCCAAAGTAAGTGTTTAGTAGGAGAAAGACTTGAAACAGATTTTTATGTGGGATATCTGGTCTGTAAACGGAAATGTTGACCTGAAATTTGGTATCATATCTAAGTTTAAAAATGAAGGAGTCTTTTTATGTGTAAATTATTTACACCTCAGGTCCAGCAGGTTGAAAAGTGACAGAAATCAGATCATTAATTGAATGTTCAAGCAGTGAGATAAAGAAAAGCTAGAATTTTAAAGTGAGCATGTTTTCAAAAAGGGTGACTTGAAAATACAAAACTTGAAATATAGAATGAGCAGCTTCTCAGGATCCTAAATTTATTTCCTGAAAGGTTAGTTACGGAAGCTTCTGGGCTATCAGAACATTTTCATACACCTACCTATAGCTTTAATTCACATCAAGATAAAAGGATTTTTTTCAAGTTGGTGCTTTCTGTGTATCATTGTTATGGTCATCTAAACTTATTATATATATTTGGATATATTCTTCCACATGTCTATGAAAACTATATGCTGTTTCTTTTCAACCTCATTATTTTAATATTCTAGGGTATACTCGAATATAACATATAAAGTATACTTACGGTATCTGTTTATAACAATCTGAAATTATTTTATCATTACACATGTATATATGTATTATTTTTCTAAGGCTTTTCTGTTATTAATCATCAAAGTTGTGTGTCATACAATCCTAAACTTGTATAGGCACAAATTCCTAAATTCTTTTTTCTGACTCTTAAATGATACCGGAGAATTAATTTTTTTTTTTTTTTTAGCTGAGCCATCCTGCTACCTGTTGGCAGCTCAACGGCTGCTCAGCTCGGGCTGGACTCGAACCGCTGTTGCTCAGAGCTCAAACTCTTGAGCGAGCTCTTAACCAACTGAGCCACTCGGCCGGCCCTAGAATTCATTTTTTAAGGTTAGGGTAGGGCCATAAAAATAACTACCATTATTAAGCATTTATAGTATTATCTCATTTATTGCACAACAGTCCTATGAAATGGAAGGAACAATATTTGCCACTATAAAAGGTGGAAACTAAGGCTGAGAAAGGTTAGTAGTATGACCAGTATAGACTGCTAAAAATAGAATGCCAGATAGTAAGCATTAAAACTAGCATTCAAACTCAGATTTGACTCTAGACCAAGCTTTAAAACTCTCTTGTATCTTGACACAAATACATCTTTCTTTTTTATTTAAGAAAAGTGGGATTGTGCTATACATACTGTCTTGTGATTTACTTATTCACTTTACAATATGACATAGATATCTACATCTACTGTTTTAATATATGTATAGTGTATTTTATTTATGTGTCATAGTTTATTTAATTTCTGTGTTCTTTTTTTTTAAGATTTTATTGGGGAATTGGGGGAGAGGAACAGTGTTGGGGAATTGGGGAAGGGGAACAGCCAAGTTTTTATCCTTCAGTCTTAGTTGTGGAGGGCACAGCTAGCTCAGCTCCAAATCCAGTCGCCATCCAGCTGCCCGTCGGCCACACTCAGCTCAAGGTGTCGTGTTCAATCTTAGTTGCGGGGAGGCACAGACCCCCATCCCATGCGGGAGTCAAATCATCAACCTTGTTGTTAGGAGCACATGCTCTCACCAGCTGAGCCACTTGGCCGGCCCTAATTTCTATGTTCTTAATGGATGGTGTGTTAGTACATTCAGGTTGCTATAACAAAATGGCATAAGCTGGGTGGCTAATAAACAACAGCAATTTATTTCTTATGGTTCTGTAGACTGGGAAGTCCAAGATCAAGGTGCCAGCATATTCGATGTGGTGAGAGCCTCTTTTATGCATGGTTCATAGGTCACTGTCTTTTCCATGGCACCTTATAGGGTGAAAGGGGCAAGGCTTTCTCAAGCCTCTTTTATAAGGGCACTAATCCTATTCATGACGGCTCCACTGTCATGACCTAATCATTTCCCAGAGGCCCCACCTCCTAATACTATCACCTAGGGCATTAGGTGTCAACATATGAATTGGAGGAATATAAACTTTCAGATGATAACAGATATTTACATGGTTTAGTAGTTTAATTTAGAAATTATAGGGATTTAGCCATCAATTCTCACATGTGATTTGCAAACAATAGGGTTTACTTCCTCTAATATGTATTTAATTTAGTATGTGTCATGTGAATATCAGCTCTCAAGGTGCTCTTTTGTGAAAATGAGATCAGTGTAATTTTTTAGACTCGCTTCATTTAAAAATTTGTATTCATTTGTCTTGACAGGAATTGTGAAGTCATAATTTACTAAGCAGAATTTTATGTTCAAAATACACAGAAACACCTATAGATGTATATGATTGAGCTGAACAAATTGATTATTTAATGGTGATGTATTGGTAATTTGTGTGGTTTTGAAATATGACCTTTAGAAGAGTGTCATTGGACTTTGCTATGGCAATTTGAATAATTTTTTTTGTCTTCTGTATGTTAAAAGGAAATTAAATATTAATATATAAGGGAATTGTCTTATAATTTATAGGTTTATAAATTTTTGTGATATCAAAATTATAGGCATATATAAGTACTCCTTTCAAAAGGTAAACGGTCAGGACATTTTCCAAAAATAACTATTATTATTTGATGGTTTCAGGGAATGACATCTAGAATCTTAGTGTATAAATGTCAAATATTATAAACTGTAAGAAAGTAGATTGGCATTTAATTAGGTTGCAGACCATTTGAAACAATAATAGGAATGACATTTAAAGGAGGTTTCAACTTCAGTGCAGGTCATTAGCTGTGTATGAGGTTAATAGTTCTAGATGGCAGCAGGGTTTTTTAAAGCTTTGTAAATATACACTTTATTCTTTGTATAATTTCATAAGTAATTTGAAGACTTGGCATTCCTATAATGGAATAAAATGTACATGTGCGACATTTAAATGATACAGAAACATGAGTTGTACTTTGTTAGTTTTAAAAGGATTATTTAATATAGATTTAAATGTCATCCACCTGGATACTGCTCCATATAATATCATAGGAGAATAATCTGTGTTATTCAAATAAAGATTTTTTAAAATATGAAATCACTAGAAAGAGTTTTTATAGTATGTGCAAACAAATGAAGCAGATCAGTAGATTCTCTTGGACAAATACACTTTAGCTTAGTACAAATACACTGATCCCTTTGGATTACCTAGCCTCTTGATTTTTTTTTTTTTAAGATTTTATTGGGGAATTGGGGGAGGGGAACAGCGTTGAGGAATTGGGGAAGGGGAACAGACAAGATGCTGTCCCCCTGCTCCTCAGTCCAGTGGTGGAGGATGTCGTTCCACTGGCCCATGTTGGCACCATCACTGCGCTCCTCCCGCACTTCCCGGGTGAGGCAGATCGGTCGCGGGGGGCCACTGGACGGCCGCTCATGGCGGCTCTTGGCCGCTCATGCCGGCTGCCAGCCACTCACAGTAGCTTTACCGCAGCCCACTGCAGCTTCACTGCTGCCTACGCTGTCGCCGGCTTCAGGAAAAGCTGTTCACCATCTTAGCTGTAGAGGGCGCAGCGTCACTGGCCCACATGTGGGATCTAAACTGGGGCCCTGCTGCTCAGAGCTGGCGTCCTAAGCCAGCTCCTAACCAACACGCCACTCAGCCGGCCACCCCTCTTGATTCTTTAGACAGCCTCCACTCTCTCTTACCTCTGTGTGTTCTTAGATTGGGCTATTTTAGGATCATTCCTCCTCCTCTTTAAGATAGCTCTGACTTGTTTCCCTGACTTGTGAGAGCTTGATTTTCTGCGTGCTGTGCCAGGTCAGTAGTAGTTGGTCATGCTTGTCGAAGATTCCCGAGGCCATAGTGAAGACAGAGAAATGTTAAATAATGGTTATTGTCAGTAGGAAATATTCTCAGGAAAAAGTAAAAACTTCCAAGTTGTCAGTTAAAGCCTGTTAAACTCTGAATTTGTTTTCTGTTGCTACAAGAATGTTGCCTAACAGACAACCACAGGACCTGAGCGGCAGGCAGCAGGCATTATCACTGATACCTCCTCCCCAGGCAGATGGAGGCGGGCAGGTGACTGCTGAGCTAGGCGGGGTTTGCTCACAGCAGGCTGGCTGCTGGCCTGGGCTGGCCTTAACATAGCTAGTACTCTGTCTGTGAGTCTCTGATCCTGCACAAGTCTCTCATGGGCTTGATCTCACTGTGAAAGGCAGGGGCTAGAGAAAGCATCCCCTTCAGCCTGGCTCACCAAAGCAGCCCATCCACAGGCAATACTAAATAGCCAAGGATGTGGACACGGAGAGGGGTGAAGGATTAGGGCCATCTAGGCTTTCTGCCACAAAGCCTAACTGGGAACCTGGCAACAACAACAAAAGAGAGCCCATAGACTTTTCTTTTTATTCCTAAAGGCCTAATCTCCCTTACTGAATCCTAATAGTGTGTATTAAACTCTTTAAATATTTATTTTATTGAGATATAATTGGCCTATAACATTATATTAGTTTTAGGTGCACAACATAAAGTTTTTCTCTTATGGTGAGAACTTTTAAGATTTACTGTCTTAGCAACTTTCAAATATACAATACCATATTATTAACTGTAGTACCCCTCCTGTACATTACATCCTCATGATTTATTTATAACTGGTAGTTTGTACCTTTTGAACATCTTCACCCATTTCTCCCATCCCCCAGCCTCCACCTGCTGCTTCTGGCAACCTCCAATCTGTTCTCTGTATTTGTGAGTGAGTTTGTGTTTTATTTTTACATTCCACATATAAGTGATATACAGTATTTGTCTTTCTTTGCCTGACTTATTTTACTTAGCATAATGCCATCAGGGTGCATCCATGTTGTCACAAATAGCAGGATTTTCTTTTTTTTTTTTTAATGCCTGAATAATATCTCATATTGTGTGTGTGTGTGTGTGTACACGCGTGCTTATATGTATCACATTGTCTTTATCCATTCATTTGTCCATGGGCACTTCAGATGTTTCCATGTCTTAACTAGTGTAAATAATACTGCAGTGAACATAGAGGTGCAGATATGTTTATGAGATAGTGATTTCCTTTTCTTCCGATAAATACCCAGAAGTGGAATTGCCAGATCATATGACAGTTCTTTTTTAATTTTTTGAGGAACTTCCGTACTGTTTTACACAGTGGCTGCAACAATTTGCAATCCCACCAACAGCGCACAAGGGGTCCCTTTTCTCCTCATCCTCTCCAACACTTGTTGTTGGTTGGCTTTTATGATAACAGCCATTCTGACCAGTGTGAGATGATAGCTTATTGTGGTTTTGATTTATATTTCCCTGATGATTAGTAATGTTGAGCATCTTTTCATATGTCTGTTGGCCACCTGTATGTCCTCTTTGGAGAAATGTGTTCAGATCCTCTGCCTGTTTTTTAATTGGATTATTATTCTTCTTCTTTTTTGCTACTGAATTATATGAGTTCTTTATGTATTTGGATATTAACCTCTTGTCAGATACATGACTTGCAAAAGTTTTTTCCAAGTGTGTATTAAATTTATGACATTTGACTGTCAGCTTTATAGCCAAAGACAGAAAGTTATTAATATAGGAAATGATTTTAGTTAATGTTAATATTACTTTAAAAAACTCATTAGCCTTTTTCTATATGACTTCATTTGATTTTATATATATATATATATATATATATATATATATATATGCCTTATTACATTTTCTAATCTTTATTGTACTAAACCCGTTTTCATTACTGTAAGCATATAATATTCAGATATTTTCCCTCTTGTATTTTTTATTTATCTCTTTTGTCACAAACTATACTTTAT
Organism: Hipposideros armiger; assembly: GCF_001890085.2. Lineage (NCBI taxonomy): Eukaryota > Metazoa > Chordata > Mammalia > Chiroptera > Hipposideridae > Hipposideros > Hipposideros armiger. The sequence continues at coordinate 375,093 of NW_017732367.1, read as the reverse complement.
TTTCTCCTTTATTTCAGAATGTGGAGCTTCTTCAGTCTCTAAACAAATAGAATTTTTTATACCGACTCCAAGAAATACGAATAGTAGTTAGAGACTTGAAAAGAAATTAGCCAATTGGATCTTGCCCTATAATTTTTTGCTGCCATGTTAGCACTTCGATACCATGAAGATTTTCTTAATATATTATTCATCTTTTCAATGTGTCCTCATTGTCAGGATTAGTCTGAATTACCTGGTCCATTTTCACTGAAATTGGAAGTCTTAACACTATAGAGCTTTTAAATCTTTTTAAGCACATTAGTGATCAAGAAGAGCTTTTCATCTTATCCCTGTTCCAAAGAATAGGAATATAATTTAATTCCCTGATTATCCTTCAAAATTATACTATTTGAGAGTCTATTTCTGGAAGAGAAAGTTGTCAGCATTTAGTCTGGTTAGGCTGTGATTCAATCAGAGCACCCTCTTCCCTAACACATAGACACCAGAATACATAGAACAGTAAAGCTGTATCAGACTCACAAAAAAAATATAGAGAAAACCTCCATTTACCTCCTAGGGCAGCTATGGGCATTACCCTATTGACAGGAGGCAATGTTGCCTTGCTAATGGAACCAAGGCCAAAACGTGCCCAGGAACTGGATCTGCAGTATTCCAGTGCCACGGGATATGGTTATGAACTGGATGGAGAGCTGTGGTGGTGAGGAGGGAGGGTGGCTGAAAGGGCAACTGTAAAACCCCCAGGCACCAGGGACAAACAGAGAAGGCAGCAGAAGATACTCGAACACCTCCTTTTAAAAATTGCAAAACAAGTGCCGGCCGAGTGGCTCAGTTGGCTAAGAGCTCGCTCAAGAGTTTGAGCTCTGAGCAACAGCGGTTTCAGTCCAGCCTGAGCTGAGCAGCTGCTGAGCTGCCAACAGGTAGCAGGATGGCTCAGCTTAAAAAAGAAAAAAAAAGTTGTGAAACAGAAGATACTCGAACACCTCCTTTTAGAAATTGCGATGCGGCCTTTTGAGCATTTTGAGCCTTGCCTTTGCTCAGCCCGCTCCAAACTCTTTGGAGTGTACTTTCATTTCTAATAATGGCCCTTGAGCTATTCTCTACTGCTTGGCCCGCTGCTGCTTCTTTGAAATGTATTTTTACTTCTAATAAACTCCTTTTCTGCAACTTAAAAAACAATAAATAAATAAATAAATAAATAAATAAACAAACAAACAGATAAATAAAAATTAGGATGCAAACTAAAATTCACTGCATCTGAGTATAAAAGAACTCATTTGCATTTTAGAAGCTGTTGATTGTCTCAATTACCGTTCACTGTATCAAACAGCACACTGTGGATGAAAAAGGGATTTTTCAGACAGTAACCTCACAGGGTGATCTGATCCTAAATTCCTAACTGAGCAGGTCATGGTGGGTAATCACACCCCAGGCATATAACTTTTTAGTAAAGGCTTATCTTTGCCTGAAGCAAGCCCCGTCTATTGTTTCTGTATATCTGGGTTAACACACCTTTGAAAGAAGTAACCACCGTTTGTGAGGGGTGAAAAGGATAACTATTGCATTGGTCTGTACACCTGAAACTAATAATATTTTTTTTAAAAAAGTAACCACCCTCAAGGGAGTAGATAATCTTGTTAACTATCCTGTAATCTAATTCCCAACTTGCTTTCTCCCACCTCCATATAATCTTACTTCCCTCCTTAATTCCAAATACATAAAAGTAACTGCAAAAGTGTTATTCTCCGGAGCACTTGAGATCTTGCTCTCTGTGGGGAAGAAAAAGTGGCCACAGGTTAAAACCTGACAAGCTCAGGAGACTGAAAATAACCACATAAGATGATGGTGTGAACATAAAAATTCCTAACTAAGGTGGGCCATGGGGGGGAAGTCACACCTTTAGTCTGTAGCTTCCTTGACAAAGGTCAATCTCTACCTTACATGAGCCTGTCCATTGTCTTTTTGCATCTAGGATAACGTGCCCTTGGAATGTCCGTAATCCTTTATTCCTGACCAGAGCAGGAAACTACAGAATCCCTCATTATTATTCTTGTCCTGATTACCATCTTTATGTGCTATAAACTGAACCATTAACTATCCTGTACCCACCTATGTGAAAGAAGTACCTGTCTCTCGTTTACTTTTATCCAATCCCAGAGATTTCCCTGCTTTGCTTTCTCCCACCCCTTTAAATCTACCACCAATAGATTTCATGTAACCTTTCTCCTTTGATTTTATGAATAAAATAAGCTGCAAATGCCATTTTGTGGAGCATTTTCTCAATCCATTGAAATTTTGCTTCCTAGCAATTGTCGTTAGTTTGGCTTAGATAAACTCTTATAGGCTTTCTCTTAGGCTGGATTTTTTTTGTCGACACCAGCATATGTTCTTAGTTTGGCTCAAATAAACTCTTATAAAAATTCTCCACGGGTTTGGATGTTCTTATGTCAACAACACTTTCGGGCAGCTAACTTTTACTCAACTCACTAGTATGAATTTGTGCCAATTTAGAATATTTTCAAGACATACATTTAAGAAATGGTGCATATGGGAAGTGTTTTCTCTGTGATAGGAATCAAGAAATCTTAGGGTCGAAATTTTTTACTGAGGAGGTCTGTAAAGTGGTTTCAGAGGATTTGTGAACCCCAGGAAGTTATAAAGTGTTATGATATGTGAATTTTGGGGAGAAAATATAGTAACAGATTTCAAAGACATCTATTGTTGCGGGAACCCAGACAAGGAGACAGGACACCAAGGCGTGGGAAGCAACCTTTATTAGTGCCGGCACTGGCTCAGCGGATTCACATCCAGAGGCTGAGCCCTACATCAAGTGGGATTTGGGGTTATATACCCTGAGGTTTCCAGGTTGGCAGCTAAGATTTATTATTAGGACATGTGGTTATTGTGCCAGTTCCTGACTGGTTCACGGGTGAGGTAGGAATTTGGAAATATTACACCGGGAAGTCTTGATAACCATACAGTCCAGGAATGTCTTTGTCCGAAGCCCGCGCAAAATCCTTAGTGACCATATGGCCTGGGAGGGCCTTTGTCTAGGGCCCATTGCCACACTATGATCCCCTCCTCTTAAAGTAACTGGAAAATATCACAAATATTTTAAAATAAAATAACATACTTTTAAATAACCCCTGGGTCAAAAAGGGAAATGTAAAAATATATTTTGAACTAAATAAAAATCAAAATATAAAGTATCAAAATTTGTGAGATATAGTTAACTCAGGAAAACTCATAGCATGAAATGTTTATATTGGGTGGTTCTCAAATAAGTGCTCTAATCTTCCACCTTAAGAAACTAGGGGGGTGAAAAATAATTAATATCATAAGTAAATCTCCTCTGACCATATTACTACATGAAAAAGAAAAACTTTGAACATCACTTTAAAACTCTGCCATTTTTTTTCTTGAACAAATTTAATTAGAAAGAGTGGGTAGGATTTGGACAACATTATTCCACAACTGATTATGTTTATTTTGTGTCAAATCATTCATTACAACCATTCTGGAACTATTTACACATTAGAAGCTTGTTAAGCTATGTTAAATCTGTATTTTTTTTTAATAAATTTTTTTATTGTTAGTTTTAGGTGTACAGAACAATGCAATAGTTATCCTTTTCACCCTCACAAAGTAATAACCCCCCTCCCCCCATGTACTGCCCTCCCACCCTCGATATCATGCTTATCTATTACAATTCCATTGACTCCATTCCCACTCTCTACTCCACATCCCGTGACTATATGTATATATAATTATAGTTGACACACAATATTATTCAACATCAGCTTCAGAAATGCAGTGCGGTGGTCAGGCTTAAGTCTATATTTTTAAACCACCTTTTGGAAGCATTCTGGTTTTTTGCATCCAAAAGCATTAATTGAAACACAGGGTGTATTGTAATGACAATTTTTTAATAAAAATTACATATACAGAGGGTGCCCCCAAAATGTACACACATTTTAAGAAAGGAAAAAACTGTATTAAAATTGTAATGCTCAATATATACTGATAACAAAAGATCAATACAAGTCACGTTTGACTTCTGCAATTACAAGAGGTGCTCAAAGTGGTTACAATCAACGTAATTTTAATACAATTTTTTCCTTTCTTCAAATGTGTATACATTTTTTTGGTACCCTCTGTATTAAAAAAAACTGGAAGAAGGGAGAAGCAAATTAAATTCATAGCAAGTAGAAAGAAGGAAATAATAAAGATGAGAGCAGAAATCAATCACATTAAAAACAGAAAACCAATAAAGAAAAATCAATGAAACCAAAAGCCTGTTCTAGAATTTGTTGATATAAGAAGCATCCAAAACCTGTAGAGAATTTTTATGAGTTTATTTGAGCCAAACTGACAACAGTTGTCAGGAAGCGAGATCTCAGATGCTCCCCAGAATGATAGTTTTACAGTTTCTTTTATAGATTTGGAATTAAGGAGGGACCTACCGGAAGATTACAGGAAGGAGGGAGACAGTACAGGATAGTCTACAAGACAATGTGCTCCCCTGAGGGTGGTTATGCCTCCAAGGGGTCTGGAAGAAGGATTACTTCTGGCATTTCAAAGGTGTGTTAACCTAGATGCACAAGAACAACGGACAGGGCTGGCTTCAAACCTGGCACTGAAGAAGTTACAGGCCTGGGAGGTGACTTCCCACTATGACCTGCCCAGTTAGGAACCTGTGATCAGATTACTCTGAGGGTTCTTTCTGTTAGATTTATGGCAGCACTACTTTTTCATCCACAACTTATAAGTGACTTTTGTAAAATCAACATACATGGAGGGGAGGAAACACTTTCCCTCCACCCTCCTAGGTTCCATAGCTGTGTCTATGAAATAAACTGACAATAGAGAGATTAACAGGAGGGAAAAGTATACAAATGTAGTTTTTCAATAGTAGGTGCATAAGGGCATCACAGGAAAAAAACGTGAATACCAAAAAAATGGATGAGATTTGAGAGCTTATGTGCTGTTTTAATGGGGGAAGTGGAAGGGAAGGAAGTATAGGCTACTTGGTGGAGAACAGATGATTTTTGGAAAGGGTAAATGGGACCTTAGAAAGATAGATGGGAGATATGATAGTTTGTGACAAAGTTTGCATGGGTGCGATGTTTACTTTTAGTTTCCTCTCTTGTGAAAAGAGTTCATCTCCCTGGTTGATAAAACTCCTCTGGGGATAATTGATGACAGTTGAGCTCCTGTAGGAGGATCTGCTTTTTGGCAGAGAAGGTGAGTTCTGAGGAAGCCTCTCCCTGTGTTTGCTGTTTTTCAAGTGCCTTATGCTCAAAATAATCAATTTACCAAGACAGCATATTCTGAGTGGCATGCCCTGAACCCTTTCATACATGATGTCAATGTATGACATCCAATCTAAACCTGTAGAGAATTTTTATGAAAATTTATTGAGTCAAACAGAGGATGCTCCTAGAAGCAAGATCTCAACAGACTGAGAAAAATACTTTGAAGAATCAACAGTTTTCCCTTTCCTTTATGTACTTAAGATTAAGGAAGGAAAAAAGGAAGATTACATGGAAGTGGGAAAAAGCATGGTAGGGATAAGATTACAGGATAGTTAAGGTTATGTGTACTCTTGAGGGTGGTCACACTTCCAAAGGAGGGGTCTGAAAAGGGGAATTTCAAAGGTGTGTTAACCTAGATGCACAGAAGCAATGGACAGGGCTTGCTTAAGGCAAAGATAAACCTTTTATTAAAGAAGTTGTGTGTTTGGGTCTAACTACCCACCGTGACTTTCCCAGTTAAGAGTTTATGATCAGATCACTCAGTGATGTTACTTTCCATAGAAGCCCTTTTTCATCTACAATAACTTATATAAAAATCAACTATTTCGGGACAGCTGAGTGGCTCAGTTAAGAGTTAGCTTAAGAGCATGAGCTCTGAGCAACAGGGCCGTTGGTGCGATTCCCACAGGCCAGTGACGCTGCGCCTGAGCTGAGCTGCCAACAGGTGGCAGGATGGCTCAGCTAAAAAATAAAAAATAATAATAAAAAAAGAACTACCTGCCAAAGACTTCCCAGACAAAAGATTAATATATAAGGAGAGCCTCATTAGCTTGGAGTTCAATAATATAACATTTTTATTATAATTAAGACTTTAGTTAAATTTACCTTTATATATAAATAACTTGTTTTGCTATGAAAATTAATAATGAATACAAAATTATAGGTTTAATTATATTAGAATTTACATCTCTAAAACTGTGGAAGTACTAGTCTATGTACAAATATATAAACTACAAATTATTTCTAGTAGTTTATATATTTGAAGCTAACTTAGGCCTTAATCGTAGGATGCTGGGATTTTAGTTTTTCTATATCCCTGAGGGTAAAAAACTTTCATTCCTCCTGGAAGTTCTTTGGTTTGATTTAGTTTGTAGTAAATCCAAATTACCTTAATTCAAAGAGGATTTATTCTCTGTACTTTATGTATATGTGAAAAGTTTTGCTGTTGATTAATAAATTAGTCATAGCATTCGTTATTGAAAAACGGGAAAGCTCAGTATACCTGACAGTTCTCTCTTTTTCGAAGAGTTAAAATATGCAGACTTGTGACTATAAGTTTAATTAACGAGGCCAGTGTTTAGGAGCTAGTGATTGGTTGTGGGTAGGTGGAAATTCCATCTGTTGTTCAAAAGCATAAAGCCCTTTGAAGAAAATAAAGTAAAAGCTCTAAATGACCCATTCTTAGCAAATTGTGTTTACCTTCCCCACCCCCTGTAGTTGCTAAATCCTGTGTGCCAGGTGGGGGTTTTGATTTAGGACTGGAGCATGGGGAAGATGTAGAAAGGTTAATGAGAAGGGGCTGTCTGAGCATTACAGCTTTGAATTGCAAGCTGTATTTTGTTCCTGGATGCTGATCTTGCTCCTCGCTCATGTATAAACAAGATTTAATTTTGTTCCCAGCTTTTTGGTCATATGTTAACTGTTTGAAAGGGAACCCATCTCAAGCTGTCATCTCCCTGAAAACAGATTTATTTGTGTGAAGATTTAGTTTGATGTCAAGATGTAATGTTACCATCGAATCTGCTCTATGGTTGAATGGGTACCTGTTTTTAGTTTTTAGATAAATGGATATGTAGTAACACCTCTTTCTTTTTTTATCAAGCAAACACTTAACAAATTCAATAGTCTGAAATATAAATAAGAACCAGGAAGGAAATAAAACCCCTCTGAACTGCTAGAATACATGCTTAATTCATGGGAAAGTCTCCCAGGTTTCATGGAGTTAGTTCTCTAGGTTCCCACTTTAAAACAGGTTAGACCAAGATCAAAAAGGAGAAGATCAAAAAGAGCAAACTAACACCTTAGGAATATGAAAAGGCTTGGAACAGTACCAAAATTTAAAGAAAAAGAAAACACAAAATTTCAAAAGATATAGTAACCTAAGGCTGTTTAATGAGTGAAGGGGCAAGCAGCCATATATACCCTGATATTTTAAAACAAAAATATGTAATAGCACAAAACACTGGTCATCATAATGCTGGTGAACACATACAATGGTTAATTTAAGTAGAATTTGCTTTCTTAAGGTACATGTTCTATGTACCTTATTTATGAAACCAGAAAAGTGTGTCATGCACTGTAGAAAGATTTTCTTGAAAATATTTCCTGATTGCTTTAGCACCTAAGACAATTAGTTTCATTTGTCAGGAAGGTTTAGTTAGGTTGACATGCCAGGGAATTGAAGGATTTGTCCTTTGCTGTGCATTTGCAGAAACGTGCTCTGCTCTGGATTCCAAATACAATGTGATTTCTAATGTATTACGAGTTATATTTAGTATTAGGAATGTTTGATAATTTGTGAGTGTGTATATGTATGTATGTATGTACCTTTATGTTTTTATAGGATAATTGGCACGTTTTAATAAGCTAAATGATATTTAATCATAATTCTTGTATTCCTTAACTTGAGCCATGTAACCTATGATGAAAGTACTTGATAAGTAAATATATGAGGTGTGATTAAAAAAAAATACGGTGAATGTTTAAATAAAAAATTTATTACAGTAGACACTTTGCCATTAATCCCCCACAAAATATTCCCCAGTGCTTCGAACACACTTATCCCATTGTTCTTGTCACTTTCTGAAGCAGCTCTGGTAGTCTTCTTTTGAGTGTCTTTACTTCATCTTCCATCATGTCAATGCTCCGTGTCATACATCGCTTCTGGTATGGCAATTTCTGTCTAATAAAAATATTATGATGTGTCCTCATCCACCTTATTCACCAGATCTGGCACTGTGCAATTTCTGGCTCTTCCCTAAAGTCAAAATGACCATGAAAGGAAAACATTTTGATTGATTCAGGACATCGTGGCAGCCACAACAGTGCAACTAAAAACACTCATGAAAGAGGACTTCCAGACTGCTTCAGAAAGTGGCAAGAATGATGGGATAAGCGTGTTTAAAATGAGGGGGAGTATTTTGAGGGAGATTAATGGCAATGTGTCTTTTACTATAAATTTTTATTTTTTATTTTTATTTATTTATTTATTTTTTTTAGCTGAGCCATCCTGCCACCTGTTGGCAGCTCAGCAGCTGCTCAGCTTGGGCTGGACTCGAACCGCTGTTGCTCAGAGCTCCAACTCTTGAGCGAGCTCTTAACCAACTGAGCCACTCGGCCGGTCCTATACATTTTTTTTATTTAAACATTCATCGCATTTTTAGATCACACCTCATGAATAAAAATCAGCTATTTTTACCTGTGTCATAGATTAGTAGATCAAAAGAGGTTATTTTTCCAAAACCTTCTTTTGGGTAAGTAAACAGTAACCAAAGCTTATTTTCTCATGTTATCTTAAATCTTTTAGAAATGGAGATTGTATATTTTCATTTTTATAATGGATAAAATTGCTAAGTGTATTCTATAAGTCAGCTGTATAGATACTTTATGGAATCCGCAGTGCCCTTTGCTAGTATTTCAGTAACTTTCCTCATGTAATGCTTCATACTGTTTTAACATTTTTGCTTTCCAGTCTTTTTGTGAGAGCAAAGTGCTTCATAGATTAATCTGCTTTTTTGTTTAGCAATTAACACTGTAACATAAGCAGTTCTCCCATTGTTTGTTGGTTTCATCATGTGAATTGCCTAATATACCCAACTATTCTCTTATTCTTAGACATGTAGGGTTTTCCAACTTCTCTGTTTTATAAACAGCATTATCTTTGTGCATATAACTTATTATTTTCTGAGGATACATTTCTAATAGTGGAATATATAAGGATACAGCAGTTTTAAAACTCTTGGACTATGTTGCTCATTAGCATCTTCTGACCTAGAAAACATTTAGATGACCCATAGATACACTTAGAATTATTGGACCATATGTCCAGAAAAACTGATATGACACAGATCAGAGATTGCAAATAGATCCCATCCCATGTCAGGTCTGCCTACAGTACTGCAGAGACCATCACAGGGCCACGACTGATTACTGACGACTTCTGTATGTGTGGGCAGGGGAGTGACAATCAGAGATCCAAATATTTGCCTTTTCTACTTCTCATGAAAATAATAACAATAATAACACTAATACTTTCGTGTGTGTGTGTGTGTGTGTTTGTTATGACTCCAAAAATTAGATAGAAAGCATGTATAAATATAAGTAAAGGGTCATCAAAACTTATTTCAAAGTTTTTGTTAAAAATATCTGATTTAATTATAAAAATGCTTCGACTCATTTTTAGAGCAGTGTCAATTAGTATACATTTCACAGTGTTCTGCTATAAACCTGTGAAATTCTAATACTTACTTTTTTCTCATTTGTTTTATGTATGCTTGCAAAGAAATACTTAGAAGAATTATGAACAAATCCACATAAAAAGAAATTATTGTATAGTCTCGACATTTCTTTGGCAATAATAGAAATTGTAGATTAATAGAACACTAGTGGTATTTTCATAGTATCTGGAAAGTAACTTAACCTTCTGTAATTCAGAACTAATTGTCAGTTTTATTTCTTATACTTTTAGCCCTAAGCTGTGATGTTAGGGAGAGCTTGGTCATTTCCTCTGCAAATTAATTATATAAAAACAAATCCTCATGTTAATTATATAGTTTATCATTATTCCAAGGATTCAGTCTCAGCTGTTTCTCATGCATTGAATTCACATGGTGTTCCTAGTGAACAGATGTACAGAATTAGAATTTCTGAAAAATATTTTCTTTAGATAGTTAGACTTAAAAGGAATAACATGTCTTGTCATTTACACTTGGGAGCCATTTTAATTATTATTGAGGGTTTGTTAACCTTTTATTTCCCTTTCCTATTGTGTGTGTGTGTGTGTGTCTGATTTTTAAAACTTGAATGCCACTATGCAACACTTTTGGTTTCTGACATCTTTCCAGACTATTAAATAGTGTAACATGATTCTCCAGTATGTACATTTCTCATAGTTTAAAATCTATGATAAATCTCTTACTGTTCCCACCTTTCTACTTCTATAGTTCCTAATGCTTTACAGCCAAAATTGTGTTTTTGCACCTCCATACATTTTTATTCATTTCTAATAAAGTAGGCTTTCAAAATGTAACTTTGAGGTACCCTTCCTCTGGCCCTTCCGTCATTCAGCAGATGCCTAATGAGCATCTTCCACTTTAAGCCTTGCTGCATATGTATGTGAATTAGGGAAAAGTCAATATGAAGGGGTTCAAATGAAGGAAATAGCTTGAAACAAAGTTAAAATGGCTCAAGACAGGTGGAAGATTCTGAAATAGAGTGCCTAATCTGTGTAAGATGATTTGTAAGGAGCCAAAATTCACTCTGTAACTCCATGCAGCGTGACTGGCTTTGGTTCCGATTCCTCAGTCCTTATATTTCCTCTGTTCTGTGCCTTGGATCCCTAGCCGGTACTGAGATGGGCTAGAGCATGGAGGAGAGGGGCGTAGCGGAAAGAACTAAGTGAGGAATAAGTGAGAATAAAATGAAAACAAGGCATAGAATTGGCCTAGAGATAAACTTGATAATACCTTACATTGCTGAGGCATTTTACAGTTTCCAAAGCATACTTTTGTATCAACTGTATTATTAGTTTCACAATAGAGATGAAATTGAAGCCAGTAGTTCCTCAGCCAGCAATGGTAGGGACAAGTCTGTTTAGACTCCTAAGTCTCGTGTTTATTTTATTGCAGACATCCTGGGAACAACAGGTAGATAGATAAAACAAACTGATAAATACATACAGTAGAATACCACACAGCAGTAAAAAGTGACAAACCTGGGTGAAAACCAAAAGCATTATGCCGCTTGGAAGAAGCTTTACACACGGTACACAAAGTAACTTTGTATAAAAAGATACAGGCTAGGCAGAACTAATCAATGGGTGAAGTCAGTGGTAACATATACTGATGTCTATAAGTTATTTTGAGGTGCATCAAAAATATGAAATGGATAGAGGGGTGGATAGCATATGCAAGTATTGTAAAATCTGTAGGTGGTCAGTATATGAGTGTTCACTATACAAGTCTCTCAAGTGTTCATAATAAAATGTTAGGAAAAATAAATTATGCATTACGTTTAGTGTTTTTGAAAACAATGTATATGAGCAAAAGTAAAAATCTTTTTCCCAAGAAGAACACAGTGGCAGCAGGGCCTGGTAGAAGACTAAATGCTCTGTCAAACATTGTCTTTGGAACTGGTTAAAAATATCTTCCACATTGTCTGTGAATGTAGCCTCCCTTAGTGCCAAAGCTAATCACATCAGAACAGCGGGGGTTGACTGGGATAGTGGATAAATGACCCTTCTGCGGTGATGCAGTTAGCTACACAAGTAAAACCGTTTACCAAACCTCATTCAATTGTATACTTAATTATCTACAGTTCATTATACCTAAATTTTAAAGGAAAAAGAACTGTAAATATTAAATTCTAGTTAATTATATGCATGCTTAAGTGTTTAGGAGTGATGTATACTGATGTCTGCAGATTATTTTGAAATGAATCAAAAATATAAAATGAGTTAAAGGATGGATAGATATGTGATATAAAGCAAATTGTAAAATGTTAGTTGCAAAATACAGGTTATCAGCATACGAAGGTTCACTGTACAGTTCTTTAACCTGAAGGAGAAGAGGACATGTGACTGAGTTCAGGGTGTTGGAAGGATCATTTAGAGAAATTCTGACTTAATCAAGCGCTACTGCAGGAGTATGTAGCAATGAGTACCTAACGCCGAGATCTGGGTCTCTAACACCACTGCCCTCTAAAAGGAACAAGAACTCCCAGGAGACATGGCAAGTTCCAGATAACAGTGTTGTATCAATGTAAATATATGAAGAGCATATCCCTATTTTTAGGAAATACACACTGAAATATTTAGGGATAAAGGGCCGTAATGTATATATGATTCAGAAAAAAAAATAGGTAAATGTGTATGAGAGGGGGTGGGGAGAAGGAGACAATACAAACAGTACGGCAAATGGGGTAAAAATGTTAATAGATAAATCTGGGTAAAGTATATATGGGTGTTCCTTGCACTGCTTTTGTTTTTGTAGCATGTTGTACATTTAAAATTATTTCTCCTAAAATGATTATGATAGGAGTGGTGCTGGAGACGGACACAGGGTGATCCCCTCAGCTAAGATGTTGGACTGGTTATATTCTGTGCTGTAAGACCAGAATAAGCAGATTAGGTTTCCATTCATCTAGTGTTATATTTTTTACTTTGATATCTAAATTTTATTCCTTGTCTTCGGCATAGCAATATTTAATTTTTAGTTCTGTCATATTATCAATGTTTTGCTCCTATAATATTTTCTTCATATATCTTTGTATGTCTATTTAATTTAGCCATCTTATCTCAACCTTGGTTTTCACAAGGCTCTCAGGGCATCCGTCAGTAAGTAGTCTTGAAGTCTGGGGATTCTTCTTGCTATGCTTTTGGTTTTTTTTTTTTTTAAGATTTTATTGGGGAATTGGGGGAGGGGAACAGCACTGGGAAATCGGGGAAGGGGAACAGACAAGTTGCTGTTCTTTTGTTCTTCAGTCTAGTTGTGGAGAACTTGCTTCACTGCCCCATGTTGGTATTATCATTGCGCTCTTACCGGGTGAGGCAGTCGTTCTCCAGCCGTTGGACAGCTACTCACGGTGGCTCACAGCAGCTCACACCCGCTGCAGGCCACTCATGCTGGCTGCTCTGCTGGCTGCTCACAGTAGCTTTTTACAGCAGCCCACTGCAGCCCCACTGCAGCCTAGCCATTGCTGGTGACAGCCCAGCTCCGGGTGGAGCTGTTGTTCACCATCTTAGCTGTAGAGGGCGCAGCGTCACTGGCCAATGTGGAATCCAAAATGGAGCCCTGCTGCTGCTCAGAGCTGGCGCTCCCAAGCCAACTCTTAACCAGTGCACCACTCGGCTGGCCCATTGCTATGCTTTAAAAAAAAACAAAAAAAAAACCATTTTTATTAAAATATAATTCATCCATTTAAAGTGTACAGTTCAATGAATTTTAGTATATTCATAATCGAGCTTGTAACATTTTATCACCCCAAGAAGAAACATACCCATTAGCAGTCACTCCCCCTATACCCCCACCCCTCCCACCAGCTCCTTAGTCACTAAACTACTTTTTGTCTCTTTGAATTTGCTTAGTCTGGATTTTCATATAAATGTAATCATTTAATATGTGAACTTTTGGGACTGGCTTGTTTTACTTAGAATGTTTTCAAGGTTTATCCATGATGTAGCATGTATCAGAACTTCATTCCATTTTTTTTTTCCTGAGTAATGTTCCATTGTATGGATATGCTACATATTATTTATCCATTCATTAGTTGGTTGACGTGGGTTTGTTTCTGCATTTTTTGGCTGTTATGTTATGGAATAATGCTGCTGTGAACATTTGTGTACAGGCTTTTGTGTGAACATGTGTTATTTCTCTTATGTATATAACTAGGAGTGAAATTGCTAGGTATTTGTCACTCTGTGTTTATCTTTGAGAAATGGCCAGACTGTTTTCCAAAGCAGCTACTCCATTTTACGTTCCCACCAGGAGTGTGTGAGGGTTCCAATTTCTTCACATCCTGGCCAACATTTGTTACAATCTGTCTTTTTTTATTATAGCATCCCAAAGATTGTGAAATGGGTTGCCTTTCTATACTTTTAAAAAACCTAAAACTATGATTAGTCCTCAGTAATAAAATGATCTCCACCCTTTTCTAGCAGTGAACCTCTCTCTTCTTTAAATACCGAATGCATAAAATAAATGGAAATAAGATTAACATAAGAACAATTCTTTCCCTTTCCCATTTATTTGGCAGTTCTTCAAAATTGTTTGGAGAGAATCTCAAGAGAAGAGAGATGAGATTTTGAAAAATTGTACATTTAAATGTATAACTTTTAATGCCCATGATGAGCAGCTATACGTTTAGCACCTGACCTAAGTCTGCCATAATCATTGATCTACTGACAATTGGTACTTGAATCTCTAAAGTGTCTTATTCAGGAGCCTTTCCTACCTTCATCACAGCACAGAGCCCACCATCTGCTTTCTCCTGGGAGCTCAGAGCTTCTATTAGCATTGGTTTACCCCCTTATAAGTGAAATTGGATTCTTGGGCTCTGAGAGTCTAACCATTAACTTTTAACCTAGTTTCTATAAGAAAACTCGCTTTTTTCAGACCACCAATTTACAAATGATCATAGGACACAGCTTGATTACAAGTTGGTGACTGTGTTCATGAGGAAAGGTGAAGTAAATTGGAGTTATTTAACCTGATGCCAGAAAACCTTATGTTGACTTAATAACCATCATCATGAGTTGTAACTTCAGCAAAGGGTTATTCCCTTTAATTGCAATTTTTAATGTTTTTAAATTGTATTTTATTACCACAAGTAGGAATTGATAAAGTGGGGATTGAGTTCAATTTTGAAAATATATGTGTGTGTGTTTATAAAAGGAAAGTAGAAAGAAAAATAGTATTTCTTTCTCTCTCATTTTATTTGGCTCACTATAACAAAGGGAAGATATTCTTAGGAACTCTTGTAAAAGGCCAGTTTTTTATGTTTCAGATCTGCATCCATGTTCATAGAGGTACTTGCATCATGTTCTATTTGTTTGTTTCTTTTTTGTCTTCGTTAAGTTTAATTTACCTTTAAATAATATTGTTATAGAGGACTGGATGAAAAATGTCAATATGAGAACGGTTTATATGTGGGGGTTTTTTCCTTAAATTGAACTACAACAGTTTTAGATTATAATACTCAGTAAAACATTGCATGCCTTCCACCCTAAAACTAATATGTTTAGAAGTAAATTAAAGGTCAGAAGAAGAAAGTTCTTAATACCACTTCTACTGATCATTATAGGAAACTTTTTTAAAAAATTAATTTTTAATTTTTTTAATAAAAGAGTAATATCCTTTCACCACTCATTTAATTGGAATATTATGATGGCTGTCAAATGTACATAGGATGTAGGCTTATTTTTATTCTTTCCTCCCTCCTGCTCTCCCTTATTCCCTCCTTCTCCCTCCCTCCCTCCCTCTTTTTCTCCCTCCCTCCAGCCCCCTTCTCTCTCTCTCTCTCTCTCTCTCCTCTCTCTCCTCTCTCTCACTCTCTCGCTCTCTCTCTCCTCTTTCTTCTTCTTTTTTTTGGATGAGAATTACCAGAAAGTATTCCCTAGACGTACTATGCTGATGTATCAACATAGCAGCACGTACTGGGCTTTTGGGTCCTACCGGCCTCAGGTCCATCAACTATGATGTATGGATGCAGGACGTGCCTTCTGTGCAAGACTAATCATAGTTAGGCCTCTGTATTCATGGTGTCATCTCTGCAGGAGTCCCTGCTGTGCCCAAAGTTCAATGCTGGGCTGACTAGTTCCGGCTAACATTCTCTTGGTCAGGGGGGCATTCATTTCTCCCCAGTGAAATAATGGTTTTTTTGCTGAATTCTTACAGCTCTCCACACAAGGAGATGCAAGTCAGGTGATTGGGCCTCTTACCGACGGGCAGAGAAGAAACGTGGCAGTAGTGAACTCACTGTTTAAACTGCACCAGTCGGTAACAAAGGTAACCTTTATGTTTATTTTAATTAAATTCTTTAGACTTAATTTAAAGTTCTTGTTTCTTCTTGCCTCAAATTTAAACAACTTACTATTTAATTTTTTGCAAAAGAATATAATGAAAACGTGATCGTAAAATAAGCTGAGGAATTAACTCCTTTTTCACAATGTTTGACCCTGGCCTTTATTATTTGTGCGACTTTTTGTCTATACATTTGGTTTAAAACACATGAACTGTAGACTCTCAAGTTTGGTGGGTATAATCAGATTTATTGAGCAAATGATTTAAAGGTACATCATCTGTGTTTCATACCTATTAAAAAGCATAATTTGATATCATGTGGGTGGTAGTAAATTTTAGAAAAGCTAATGACAGAATAAGAACTCTTAAGCCTTCTAACATCTCAGAAAGGTTCTATTTTTGCACAAAAACAGGGGGAGCTGAAAAAATGCAGTGAATCTTTATGATGTAATCACTGATTATACTTGCAAGTAGAGAATATGTATTCTTTTTGCCTTTTTAAAAAGACTGAACTTTAACTTGTTTGCCTTCATATATTATGTCTAAGATGAATTGTGTTCATAATTACTGGGAAAACACCTTCAGCCTATCTTTGATTTTTGAGTAGCTTGTGTTTATTCTCTATAAATCATTTTCAAAATATTTAATAGGTAAGGAGATAAATGTTTAGGAGCCTAAAGGAAGCTAAAGGTTAGGCAATGTTCCTAAAAACCTAACCTCTATCTAATATGAGCTTTAATATGATGGATTGTATGTTACAATAATTATGTGACTATTATTCAGTAACTTAAAATTTTTAGGGCCAGCCAAGTGGCTCATTGGTTAAGAGTTGGCTTGGGAGGGCCAGCTCTGAGCAGCAGGGCTGCAGGTTCGGATCCCAAATGGGCCAGTGATGCTGCACCCTCTACAGCTAAGATGGTGAACAACAGCTCCACCTGGAGCTGGGCTGCTATGAGTCGCTGGTGACGGCATAGGCTGCAGTGGGGCTGCAGTGGGCTGCTGTAAGCTACTGGGAGCGACTGGCAGCCAGCGTGAGCTGCTGTGAGCCACCGTGAGCGGCTGTCCATTGGCCAGTGACCAATCTGCCTCACCCGGGAAGAGCGCATGATCACAATACCAACGTGGGCCAGTGAAGCGACGTTTTCCACAACTAGACTGAAGAACAAAAAGACAGCAACTTGTCTGTTCCCCTTCCCCGATTCCCCAACGCTGTTCCGTCTCCCAATTCCCCAATAAAATCTTTAAAAAAAAAATTTTTTTTTTGAACAAGTCCTTTTTATCAATGAGGGGTTTCCAAAAATGTGTATTTCACACCCTAAACAAAACAAATTTTGAAGGGTTAATTTGAAGGTAAATTTCAGAAAAGTAAATAACAAACAAAATAAATAAAAAGAATAAGTGATACATTTTTCATTTCCTTTAATAGTTACTCTAAAATCCCACAAGTAATAAAGGTTGTATTTATTTAGCCTGATTTAAATGTCTTTATTGATACTTTCAGAACTTTCATGATGTTTGTATTGATTTGTAAAAAGGGAAATGTTTGACATTTGTATTTTAAAGACTTGTTGAAAATTATAGTCAACCTAGAAAATTGGATTTTTTAAAAGAAGTACATAAATATAGCTTTAGATCGACCTTTTCAAGTTAAAACTTAATCATTAAAACTTATGTAAAACTAGCTCTTAGAATATTAGTGTTTTGATTATTTGAAGTGTATGTTTGCTTTTTATAGGAAAGTGTTTTTCAACTTAACTAATAATTTCCAATGAGGTTTTTTTTTTTAAGATTTTTTGGGGGAATTGGGGAGGATAACAGTGTTGGGGAATTAGGGAAAGGGAACATCCTGTCTTTCCAGGACCCATCAGCTCCAAGTCAAGTTGTTGTTCTTCAGTTTTAGTTGTGGTGGGCACAAAGTCAACTCCAAGTCCAGACTCTGCTTTCAGTCTAGTTGGGGGGGGGAGGTGGGGGAGGAAGCGTCGTCCACCATCCCATGCAGGAGTCAAACTGGCAGCCTTGTTGCACACTGCACCATGTGGCTGCCCATCAGCAGCTTAGGGCTGCTCAGCTCAAGGTGCCATGTTCAATCTTAGTTGTGGGGTGGGAGGGGGTGGGGGGAGGTGCAACCCACCATCCCATGTGCGAGTAGAACCGGCAACCTTGTTGTTAAGAGCACGCACTCTCACCAGCTGAGCCACTCGGCCAGCCCCTACCAATGAGTTTTTAAAATATTTATGAGATATTACTCTAAAGCAATGATACTGCTTTATATGTGGCTTGTGGAAACAGCTTTATCATGTTATGACCAAAATTAGTATTTATAAAAATAAATGACTTGGAATTATATGATAAATGCAAAAATCTAACTTCCTTGTAAAAATAGAGAAAATAAATAAATAAATAAATAAATAAATAAATAAATAAATAATTTAAGCAAAACTATAATTGGATCAAAACCTTTTTTAGGTGGTTTCCAGTCAGAGCTCATTTCCACCAGCAGCGGAGCAAACTATCACTTCAGCCCTAAAGGTAAAAGAATTTCATCTTTGACTCTATACATCAAAGTAGGTTTTAGAATTATTTGTTTGAATGAGTGGGAGATGTCACATTTTAAAAATAATTCAGAGTATTCTGTATACACTGAAAGTAGCATGTTGATAATTATCCTAAAGAGAGAGGATACATGTGTGTTTATGTTTTCCAGAATTTGAAAATAGACCCTGTTGGTGTTTCCATATTGTGCTCTGCTTATGGTAATTGTATCATAAGCAAGAGAAGCAAGAGTCTTACGAGTATTCACTGTACCTCAGGGCAGTGAGGGCAAGTATTGTCCTAGTAAAGCAGTGCTTCTATGCCAGGTGGCTTTTGTCCCCCACTGGCCATTTAATAATACCTGGAGACGTTTTGGTTGTCAGAACTGGGAAAGGGGTGCATCTAGTGCCAGGGATGCTGCTACACATCCTGTAACATAGGATAGCTCCCCACGGCAAAGAATTATCAGGCCCAAAATATCAGTAATGCTAAGGTTGAGAAACGCTTAATGTGCATCTGTAAGACGTGAAACCAGGGTAAATTTCCCTTTTTAAATATACTAACATAAATATGCCCCCTTTCTAATATTAAAAAAGTTCATGAGAAATAATGTTGGTATGAGATTAGGAGTCATATGTAGTTGACAATAGGTAACTCTTTTTAAAAAACAAGCAAATCATTCATTCTTATAGTAATATCCCCATTTTATACAACTTAGGAATAGTAACTTGCTCAAAGCCATATAGCTGGTAAACCCAGACCTTACTGACTCAAAAGAGTCATGTCTACGACACCTTGCCACCATTATTTATTCGTTCGTTTACTAAATATTTACTTAGTGCGTACTAAATAAGTAAGACCATACAGCACAGACTCTGGAGCCAAACGGCCTGTATGTGAAGCCCGTCTCAGCTGTTCAACTAGCTATATGACTTCCGACAAGTTAATAAGTTCTCTCTTGCCTTGGTTTATATCTATAAAGTGGTGCTATACACCAACACAAAGTTAATAAATGTCGACTATTAGATTGGACTTAGATCACTTGGGCAGGTCTGTGGAGAGGGAGAGGCACGGACTACAGGAAACGCTAAGGAGAAACACTTAAATTTAGAGAATAAAGAGGATACAAAGAGAGAGAGTGAGGAAAAAAATGGGAGAGAATGATGTCACAAATCCCAAAGGAGAAGGGAACTTCTGAGGTCAAATGCTGTCCATAGGTGACATGGATGGGGATTTAACAGGCCCCAGAAGTTAAGAACACTAAATCCATATATCAGGGTAAGAGGAGACAGCCTGTTTTCTCTCAGCATTGCAGAGGTACACTTTGATGTTACCTCTGTATCCTTTTCTTTTCCCTAACGTGCTCATGTCATTATGATGAAGTATTATTAAAGCTAACATAATGAAATAATTCTTTTTAGTAGGAGTTGTCCAATTTATAGATGATCATAGAAACACTGTAAAATCAGGCCAGTATGACAACCCAAAAGGTCTCGATATTCTTACTGCCGGGCAGGGAATACATGTAGTTTTCTTTTCTGTAATTCACATTTTTTCCTTTTAGCAGTAGCTGTCAAATGTTTTTTGATCACTACCCAAGATAAGAATGACATTTTACTTTGTCA
>NW_017732367.1:336786-353793 GCF_001890085.2 Hipposideros armiger | reverse complement strand
TCCCTTGTGAAGGTTTCATGTTCTATATAAGGGAATGTTCCAGATTGCTGAGGCTTCAATTTTTTGTAATCTTAGCTATTTTAGGTAAATCTTTTCACAATGTATGACACACTTCCCTGCTTTGTAACTCGCTTATGAAATACGATCTAGTCTCCTTTCCCAGTTTCCTCTGATAGTTGTTGATCATCTGCCTGTTCTTTAAATGAACACATTCTCTTCCTGTTTTATATTTTCCCTAAGTGGAAAACCTCATCTAGCTCTAAGTTTTCTGTGTAAACCATTACATCATATACAAGTAGAGACAGTTTTAGCTCTTTCTTTCTGAGCTTTACGTCTGTTTTCCCCATTCCCTGTTTCACTGGCTAGGAGCTCTAGGACAGGGCTGAAAGGAGATGGTGAGAGAGATGCTGATCTTGAGGAAAGCGCTTTAAGTGTGATGTTACCTGTAGGTTTTAGGTCTCAGACGGCCTTCATGAGATTAAACAAGTTCCCTTCTATTCCTAGTTTACTGAGACTTATTTTAAAAATTATAAATGGTGTTGTTTCATCAAATAGCTTTTTCTGTATCTATTTAAATGATCATATGGTTTTACTCCTTTATTCTGTTAAAATACTTTAGAGGAATTTATTTTCAAATATCTAACTGACCTTGGTCATGATGTATTACCCTTTTATGTATTCCTGGATTTGATTTACTTAATATTTGTTAAAGAAGTTTGTATCTATAATCATAAAGGATATTAGTATATAGTTTTCTTGTAATTCTTTGTCTGGTTTTCATATCAAGTTAATACTGGCCTCACTAATTAGGTTTGGAATTGTTTCTTCTGCTCTGTTTTCTGACAAAATTTGTGTAGACTTTGTGTTTTCTCCTTAAGTGCTTAGTAGAGTGTACCAGTGAAGCCATCTGGGCCTGTAGTTTTTGTTATAGAACGTTTATAACTACAAATTTAATTTGTTTAATACATGAAGGACTATTCAGGTTATTTATTGAATAAACTTTGATACTTTGTAACTTTCTAGGTGTTTGTCTAGCCATCTAAGTTATCTAATTAGTCACAACAGTGTTGCAACATGATATTCTCTTATTGTGCTTTTAATGTGCTTAGGACCTATAATGATAACCTCTTTTTCATTTTTTATACTGATGACTTATGTTCACTTTTGTTTTTCTTGATCAGTTTAGCTAGGGGTTTATCAATTTTATTGATGTTTTCAAAGAACCAACTTTTGGCTTTATTAATTTTCTCTCTTATTTGCCTTCCTATTTCACTGATTTCTATTTTTGTCCTTTTTATTTCTTTCTACTTACTTTGTATTTTCTTTGCCTTTTAAAAATTTTTTGAGACCTTATGCCATTGACTTAGACCTTTTTATTCCCAAAATAAACATGTAAAAAGTTGTAAATTTCCCTGTAAGCATTTCAATTTTGATATGTTGTGCCTTTATCTTTATTGAGCTTGCAACATTTTCTAATTTTCTTTGTGATTTCTTCTTTACTTCATGAATTATTTAGAAGGCTTTTTTTTCCTCAGTTATTTGTGGTTTTCCTAGATATCTTGTTATTGATTTCTAATTTAATTCTAATTTAATTAAACATACTCTGTATGATTCCAGTTATTTTAAATTTCTTGTCTTGTTTTATGGCATAGCATGTGGCCTGTCTTGGTGAATGAATCGTGTGTGGTTGACAAAAATGTATAATCTGCAGTTGTTGAGTGTAGTGTTCTATAAATGTGCATTAAGTCAAGGTATGATGTGTTCAGATCTTCTATGTCTGTAACTGGTATTTTATGTAGTTCTATCTATTGCTGAAAGACAGGAGTTACAGTTTTCTACTATGATTTTTTTTTATTTCTTTTATTTTTGTCAATTCTTGACAATTTTGAAGCTGTTTTGCTAGTTCTGTCGAAGCTCTGTTACATGTGCATTTATCATTCTTACACCTTCCTGATGAACTGACCCTTTTATTGTTATGAAATCTCTCTCTTTAGCTTTTGTTAATAGTTATTGTCATGCAGTCCATTTTCCCTGATATTAATTTAGCTATTCCAGCCTTTTTATGCTTAGTTTTTACATGGTATGTCTTCTAACCCTTTATTTTGAACTTCTCTGTGTCTTTATTTTTAAAGTGCATCTTTTGTACACAGTACGTAGCTGGGTATTGCGTTTTGTCTGTTCTGATTGATAATCTTTACCTTTTCATTGGAGTGTTTAGTCCATTCACATAATACAATTATTAATAAGCCTTTATTTCAGTATATAGTTTTATTTTTTGTTTATTCAAAATTTTTTTCTTTCCTTTTTTCCCTCTTTTCTGCCCCTTTTGGATTATTTTTAAAAAATTTTTAATTCCATTTTTTTATTAGATTTTATTAGATTTTTATCTTTGCCTGATTGGTGTTTTTTTTTTAGTGGTTCCTCTGTGGATTACCATATTGTATCTTAACTTTCCATAGTCTTCTTAGAGTTAATATTGTATCACACTATGTAAAATATAGAAACCTTGCATTTATAGATATGCATTTATACCTAATTGTGTGTAGTGTAATTTTTTAAATTTAAAACTTCCATTTGGTTCTTTTTCACATTTTTAATCACTCTGCTGAGATTTCCTAGTCCTTTATTTATTGGGAACATTTTTTTCTGTACCTCACTCAGGTTCTTGCCTGACAATTGTAGAGTTTGGGTCATCTGTGGGTTGTCAGCTGTTGATTGTCTTTTCCCTTGAGAACTGATAACATTTTCTAGCTTTTGGTTATAGTACTAATTTTTAATTTATCCTGGATATTGTGAATGTTATTGTCTGTAGATTCAGTAATTTTTTATATTGCTCCTAAGAGTGTTGATGATGTTTCTTTCTCAATTACTTAGCTTAATTAGACTCAGTTTGTATACTGACATACCTGCAGTCGGCCATACCTCAGATATCAGTTCAGTTCTTTAAGCCTTAGTTGCAAACCACTTTTAGTTTGCTCTGCACATGCCTGATCAATGAGTCAACTGAAGACTAGTGCTAAGTTTAAATAGAAAATTAGGCATTCTTCTCCCCTGGCATTTTCCTTTGTGAGGTTACCCTTTCACTCTCCAGTAGCCCTGGTTGAACCAGGGCTTCTTCCTCTGTTCCTTTGGCCTGAACGACTGCAGCTTTTGTTTTATTTTGTTTTTCTCTCAGAGTTTTAGCCACCCAGCCTTGCTGCTACCATGACTTTAGTTACTCTTAGAGCAGAGTCACACAAAAAAATGGAAAACTAACTCTCTTCTGGTTGCTTGCTCCAGATTTCCACACCCCTCTAAGACTACCTGGTTTTGGTTTTTTTTCCCATCTGCAGAGCCCTCCAGTAGGTTTTTGGCTTGTTTTTGGTATCTTTTTCAATGATTATTTGTAGGAGGATGCATGGTCAGACACTCACTTCTTTATACCGGAGTAGAAAACCAACCCTTCCCTCTTGAAATCTTGTCTATTTCCACCGTACCCTAAGGTCTCTTCCTCCTTCTCTGCCCAATGACAAAATATAGCCAAAAGCTTGCAGAAGTCAGATGCAGCTAGAAAATCCCAGTGTTTCCACTTGCTCACTTATGGCTCCAGACAATCTCCTTTACTTGACTTTAGTTTCCCCAGCTACTAATTACTTTAGCTTCCCCCTCTATAAATTAGAGACCTTAATAATTCTTAGAGGAAGGAATAACTGAGTTTTAAGTGCAGTTATTATATGTGAAGCATACAACACAGTACCCAGCACATAATGTATATAAATAAATGCTCTGACCCCTCTTGTCCCTTCAAGGGCTCCTCTTCTGCATGACCTTAGAATGGCGTTTGGCCTTAGTCTACTAAGTATCCTTTTGGATCTCATTGACTCTTGGTTTCATCTCCTCTCTTAAAAGCCAAAGACTGCCAAATATAGTCAGAATGTGTCAGGAATTACAAATGTGAAGACCTCAGCCCTAATGGATGGCCCACGTGGGTTTCTCATAGGCGCTTCAAACTTATGTTCAGAACTGAGCTCATCATTTCCTCCCTCCATCCCCAGAGTACCCTGCATCTTCTGCATTTACACATTCAGTTAATAATACCATCAAACCATTAAGAAAAAAACATGTAAGGATTCCCTTAAATCTTTCTACGCCATATTCCTTAAATGGAATTACCAAGTCCTGCTGTCCTTTCCAAGTGTCTTCATCCCGTCTCCTCACCTCCATTGCCACACCTCTGGTTTGGTTCAGGTGCTCACCATTTTGCATCTGTACTACTGCTGTGTCTTCCTGCCTGTGGTCTAATTTAGCCAGTCAACTAGCCAACATGATTTTTCCCAGATTCAAATCTTTAACCACACTTTTCTCATTGCTTAAAAGCCATCATTGGTTTCCCAGTCCCTTCAGGATAAACTTCCAGCTCCTTAGTGGCCATCACAGAGCCCACCTGCCGCCTGGCTGTCTTCCACGTAGGCAGGCGCTTCACACTATCTGAATTGAATGCTTTGCAGTTCCTTAAATGCATCAGCTCTCCCAGACTCCTCAGCCTTTAACATAAACCCTCCTAACCCCACCCTTCTTCAAGTGGTTCTTACCTCTTTGTCCTTTGAAATTCTGTTCAAGCAACACCTTTTGTTTTTTAGATCCTCTCAGTGTAAGATGGAGGTCTCCCCGTGATCCCCAGTGTTCTACAGAGCGCTGATATGACTCTAACTCGTTATCTATTGTCACTAGATTGCGAGCTCCCCGAGAGCGCTAGAGATGACATTTAGGAATTCAATAAATAAGGAAGGGTCCTATTTAAACTTTTCTCATTGGTCGAAATCATTTGTATGAGCCAAAGTCATCCATCTTCATTCTATATAATCATCACTGAAATATATATAATTGACTTAAATTTTAGATTTTGAGTGTTTACTGAGGTCCAGTCAGTATTTTAACACTAAAAACCCATAGCGAAAGCCTAGGGTCTTAAATAACCTAACCAGTGATTATACCTCATTGAAGAATAGTTTTTCAGTCTTAGCACTACTGTCATTGTAGTTCTTTGTTGTGGGGCACTGGCCTGTGCATTGTAGGCTGTTTGGCAGCATCTCTATCCTCTACCCACTAGATGCTAGTAGCAGACCCCTTAGCCCCCACCCCAGTTGTGATCATCAAGAAGGCCTCCGAACATTTCCAAATGTCTTCTGGGCAGCAGGATTGCCCCCAGTTGAGAATCATTGCCGTAAAATTCTGAATAGGAACCTAAGTCACGAAATGCCTAGCTTTCTACCCTATAAGAATCACCAGTATATTTATTATATTCTCTGGTTACAAGCATATGATGTCGTTGCCTCGCTCTTTCCAGAAACTTTAAAAAATGAGTTCTTTTTATCTTTACTTTGTAAGTGGCGTTATTCCTATTTGCTCCTTTCTCCAGGGGCTCATTTGACCATTGAACTTTTAAAAATATAAGAGCAGTGTGGGAGTTGAGATTTTTCAGTGCCATGTTCTTCATAGTTTAAGCTTCAAAAATCATTACTTACAGCAGTTAGGGAGAGGAGCAGACTTCCGTTGAGTTGTTATAGTTAAACTGTATATAGTCTGAATTTGATACAATATGAAAACTTCTGGTCAAAATGCTTCTCACATTTTGTGTCGTCTTCTTTAATTTTGCTTCTCCTTCCTTCCTTTTCTTTTTAGACGATCCATGATCTTATGGGAAATGCTGTGAAGCCCTTACTGACTTCAGTGGGAGACGCTATAGAGGCCATAATCATCACCATGCATCAGGAAGACTTTTCTGGGTAATAACTTTAAACCAAAATTTTCACTAACATTTATTATGTTCGTTTTTCATTCTCTTCTCGACCCCTACTCCCTGTCTCCTGCCATCTAGGGCTTGGTCCTCTTGTGACAGGACTGGCCTCCAACCTTACGCTGCTTTATCCATTGTGAGTGCTATTTAGCAGATTAGAATTTTTCACTTACTGTTTTCATCGTTTCTTTCCTGTCATTGAAACATAGAATCATTAACATCTGCAGGACTCAGCTTGGCACTAGGACTTTCCAATCTTTTTTTCCTTTGCTTCTCACAAATACGCTGATTTGAGCTCTGACACAGGCATGGTATTACTTACATGAGCTGTCCTGCCTCTGCCTCTGCGCTTGTCTGAATCCCGCTCCGGCTCTGAGGGCAAGCTTGGGCCACTTCCCCTCAAAGAGTGATTTTTTTTTTCCTCGAGTTTTTTTCTCAGTAATCTAATCTGATCATGTCACACTTAGCTGTAAACATTTTGGTATTATTGCATAGCTGTTTCATATGTGTCCTGTTTTTCCGTATCATATGTATCTTGTGAATAAGAGCCATGGTTCCTAGCCCAGTGTTTACTGAAACCCTTTTATTTATTTATTTAAATTTTTTGGTAGTTTTCAAATACAGTCGGCACAAATACTGGGTTGTCGGAAAAGTCATGACGCATTTTTGCAACGAAAAACATAGAAAAAAATACGTCATGGCTTTTCCAACAACTCAATATTATATTAGTTTCAGGTATACAGCACAGTGATTAGACATTTATATAACTTAGGAAGACATCACCATGATAAGCCTAGTACCCACTTGGCACCATACAGTTATTACAATATTATTGACTATATTTCTTATACTGTATTTTATATCCCCGTGACTATATTTATATTTGGCAATTTGTACATCTTAACCCCTTCCGCTTTTTTCACCCACCCCCCGCATCCCCTTCCATCTGGCAACCATCAATTTGTTCTCTGTATCTATGAGTTTGTTTCTGTTTTGTTTATTTCTTTATTTTGTTTTTTAGATTCTACATATAAGGAAATCATATGGTATTTGTCTTTCTCTGTCTAACTTATTTCACTTAGCATAATACCCTGTAGGTCCATCCATGATGTCACAAGTGGCAAGAGTCCATTCTGTTTTATGGCTGAGTAATGTTCCATTGTATCCATTCCATCTTTATCCATTTGTCTGTTGATGGGCACTTAGGTTGCATCCATATCTTGGCTATTGTAAATAGTGCTTCAGTGAACATAGGGGTGCATATATCTTTTCTAATTAGTGTGTTGGATTTCTTTGGATAAATACCCAGAAGTGGAATTGCTGGGTCATAAGGTAGTTCTGTTTTTAATTTTTTGAGGAACGTCCGTACTGTTTTCCATAGTGGCTGCACCAATTTACAATCCCACCAACTGTACATAAGGGTTCCTTTTTCTCTTTATCCTCGCAAACACTTGTTGAAATCTTTTTAAATAGAGTGAAATGGTTTTAACTCTGTGTATTAGAAAATTGTCTCAATGGAGAATTTGGAATTGTTATTTACATGCTTAGGATGAATTTTAAAACAATTTAAGCTAAACATCTAAATATTAAAATGTAGATATATATATATAGATATATATCTATATATATCTATATATATATATTCCTAGTTCATACTTCGTTATTATTTTTGAACTGTACTGCTTCTCTTTATATTCTTGTTGTTTAAAAGAATATCTACTTTATTAAACTTCCAGCCATGTTTGTAGAAAAATTGTGTAATTATTACACCATCCTCTAATTTTTCAAATAATTTATCATTTAATTTACAAAGTATCTTTTGAAAACTCTATTTTTAATGTTATTATTTCGGTCTCTATTTTTAATAATAGTAGGAAGCACAGAAGGGTAAAGTGGATTCTACAAAAATGCTCTTTGGGAAGAAATGAATTTTGTTCAAAAGTGATCTGAAATGTTCCATGTAGACAATCACCAATGCCTCTGAAACGGGAGCAAAAAGGAAGCGATCTTTAGAGGCTTGCTCATGAGTGGTCAGATTTACTTCAATAATGTGTTCAAAAGCCACAACTAGTGCCTTCTTGGAGCACATTGGATGTTAAAAGTTGGTTTCCCAAATAAGTATGTTTTTTACCAGTTTGCTTAAATACTAGGGAGCCAGGTTGGTTCTCTGATAGGATTGCCATGAGTGTGAGGCGCTGTTTTAAGGTATATAGTATTATTCCCCCCCAAATGGCCTTGGATGAAATGGATGGCTCCATTTCAGCTCTCTCTCCATATACAGCGGATGTTTGAGGTTCCACTGCAGGTCATTTCCCATACATAGCAGTATAGGAGCGTGTATGCAAATACACTTGTTTCTTAGTGTATTTAAAGTATCACTCCCATGATAGTAATTTCTCCACTTTCTAGACTCTTATTATTAGTAATTCTAGTATGTTATTTTATATATGTATAGCTTACGTGAAATATAAGGTAAAGTTGGCTTGAACTTCAATAAGTAGGCATCACTTTTATGGTAGGGCCAGCCCACAAGGAACACACTTGGACAAACATTAGTGAATACCTGCCCTTCCATGCCCTCTACCCTTATTCTAGGTAAAAAGAACAAATCAGATTTACCTTCTAGGCCAACCTTATCTGCAGTGTGATTACAGAATCCCCTAATGTTTAAAAAGAATACTCAACACAGTTTCCAGGTATTTGAAATCTATTCGATAGGATCAGTGTATTTCTTTCAAAATTAGATAAAGCTTAAAATGTAAATGTGTGATTGACATAGTACATTGATTGAAATTCCTTTATTTAATGTAAAATGACTCATGTCCAATTACTTTGAATGGGAGAGGGAAGACAGTAAAAGTGGGAGGACCCTGCATCCTTGAAGTGGTGGATGAACACCTGTGAGGAGGGGAGAGTTACACATGTGACAGGAAGATAATCACCTACCACTTCTCAGTGTGCGTTTGCTGAGTCTTTCTATCTTCAACTTCTATATGTAGGCTGTCACTATGAAGACCCTTAAATTTCTGCACAACCTACTACTACACTTTATTAGAGAACCTCTTACTAAAAGCTTTGGAACAGTTTAAAAAACTGAGCTTTAGCAATTGCCAAGCAAGTTTTATATTCCAGTAAATTTAAATCAAGCTTCTAATTCACACTGAGAATTGACAATACATATTTCAAGATTTGGGGTAAGAAACTGTTTTATTTTACTTATATCAACACATGTTTATGGAACTTGTTTTAGTGTGTTATTTTCTAATCCTCAAGGAAATCATTTCTACTGACCAAATTAAAATTCTTGAACAATCCTACAATCCTCCAGAGTCATACCAAGATAACAACAGGGCTTTTGATGAAACATAAGGAGATATGTGAAAGAGATTGGTAGCTTTTTTCCCCCCCAAACTTGCCCTTTGGACCGATGAAACCTGGATAAAGATAGGCCAAGCAGTGGTCTGAATCGGGCAAAACCAAACCCCATGTGAAGACTGCCGTCACTCACTGCGGTTGTGCCTGCACTCTGTACCAAGCAGCACTCCACTCCGTGACACCGCAAACAGTCACATTCTGCCATGCCCCTGTCCATGGCCTTGCCACTGTTAGGTCCTTCCTACATCTTAGTACAGTCTCTTCCTGCTGGAACATAAGCCTCCTTTCTCTGTTTCTGTCTGCTTCTGGAAGGGAAAGACCTTTGGTTAGCATCCTACTTATAATAACCATTGCTCTAATTTGAAAATAATTAAGTTCCCCTCATTCTGTGGCTCTAGGCATTTGAGTCATATCTGTTCTTTCTAGACCATCACCAGTTTCTCTATATCATCCTTAGAATATGGAAACACTTATTTTTTTAAAATGATTCAGTATTATGTAGCCAGTGATCTCATTGGCTAGCTAATTATTATCAGGTGATTTCTAATTTTGGTATAATTCTACTTTCCTATAAATATTTCACATTCTTTTAACATATTCTTTAAAGAGCAATTATAAACATTTATAAATTATAAATAGCATTTCATGGAACGTCAGCTGGCATCATCTGTTGATCCAAATTAAAGCCTTTCCAAACTTCCTCATCTGGGAGGAAAAAATTGCAAACCATGTGTATTGTTACATAACCAATTCCACCATCAGAATGCTACTATTGGACTGATCAGATCCACAGTAGCACAAGAGCAGAAATGTCTTTGCCAAGAATTTGTTTGGGGAAGGTAGCATTTTCTGTCATTACAAAGTGTAAAATGCCATTTCAGGATCCATTATTGATTTATTCGCAAACGAGCAAACCTTGTGAAGGGGTGGAGAGTTGTAAAGCTGGGCGAGACCTTAGAGGTCAAAGGGCATAAGGCACTCGTATGACTTATCCAAGACAGGTGGTTGTCTATTTCATTTCTAATAATCTTTAGGTAAATGGATCCTGAGATTCCTTCGATAATCTCCCCAGCATCTTAAAGCAGTCTTTAGAATGTAACTTAAACATTGTTTTATGTTCTTTAACTCTTAGCAAAAATAAAGAATGCCTTTTCTAAACTTTAAGAGGAAACAGTGCTTAGGAGTGAAATAGGCCGAGGGAGGAACAGAAGTCAAAGGGGCGCTTTTAGTGCATTGACGGTTTTATCCTTTTGCAGGTCGTTACCCACCTCAGGAAAGCCCGATGTTCCCTGCTCTCTGTACATGAAGGAACTCCAGGGCTTCATTGCCAGAGTCATGAGTGACTACTTTAAGCACTTCGAATGCTTGGATTTTGTCTTTGACAACACTGAAGCTATTGCCCAAAGAGCAATTGAACTTTTTATCCGCAATGCCAGCCTCATAAGACCTCTTGGTGAAGGTGGAAAAATGCGACTGGCTGCTGATTTTGCACAGGTAAATGGATGCATAGCTACAAAGCGGAAAACGTTTCAGCCTCCATATTACCTATCAAACAAAAGACTAAATATTCGTTGGTGTTTTAAACACTTGAATTATGAAGATAAGTAAATTTGTTTATACCTAATTGGTAAAAAACAAAAAACTGTAAAGATACTTTCATAGTAGATATTTTTTCTTTGTATTTAACAAAAGAATCACCACTCATCTTCGGTACTTCAAAGTTAAGGTGAAGTAGCGCATTCCACAGTAAAGCAGCATTACTACTTTTACATAATATGGGGCTTTCTCACTATTTTACTATCCCACCAGGTCAGTATTGATAAGTAATTGATTAACCTTACTGAAAAATGATGTAGGCAATGAAATTTATCCCTGAAACAGTGTCAAGGGGCTGTCTGTTGTAGTGTAAAGAGAGAGAACTCCAGCACATCTGTGTCCCCCACCCCACCCCCACCCTGCCGCCCAGCATTCCAGGACAGCGTTCTAACTCATTCAGATGCACTGTGGGCCAGGCAGAGAAAGTCTGAGCATCTGGTCTCCTGTAGGAGTACCTTTCCTCTGTGTGGCCAGCCTTGAAATCATTCCAAGCTATGTGATGTGAATGATGTAAAATGACATTAAAATAACAGAACCATAATCCGCTTGTACAGAAAGAGGTTTTTTTTCTTTGTTCTTTAGACATTTTTTAAAGCCTTTTATAATAATAGTATCAGAGGCAAAGAAGAAACATCTCAAGTACACACTTTCATTAAAAGGTTCAGAAACGATAATTTGTATTTACATAGCATGTCAAAGGTGAACCCACTTTTAAGCCTTTCAAAGCTGTTAGATTTGCTAGTCTAATAGTTATTCAAGTGTATTATTCATAGTAGTTTCCCAGGTCCTCCCTGCTTATGAAGATAGGCACATTGTAATGTCCCTGTTTATTCCTGTGTGTATCTGTGAGCATGTCATTGTCCCTGCACCTCCGAAGGGATATGGCTGACCGCTGTACCAGGATGGTGGCTGTCTGAAGCTCCCTCATATCTGATAGAGTCACAAGAAGAATCAAGTACATAACGTAATGTTTCATGAGCTAAGCCCTTTGCATATCAGTTGGTCTAGAGTAAGTCATTTTCATCCCCAAATGATATACTTGAGACCACTAGACTCGTAAAGAGCCTTCCTTTGGGAAACATGCCTTCAGTAGCCTCAGCATGAAAATAGAAATTAATGTGGCTCCTTTTACCTTTCCCATTTCTATCAGCTTTATTCTCAAGCATCTGTACCTTTGGCTTTGTTATAGGTAAACTTGAGCTTAAAGAAAATTCTATATAAATACTGCCTTCTCCCTTGCTGAGCATACAAGCTGTTACTGAAATAAAGACGCAGTGATATACCAGGACCTGCTCTTATTTATTAGAAACAGTGTGAGCTACACTGAAAGCAGCGTTTGTTTTTCCCTTCCCCTTTCCTCCTTAATTTTGTTTTTCTTTTCCTAGCCTCTCCTCGCCCCTGGGCTCCCTCCCCCACCAGTTTATTTGCATTCTGCTCCAGCTGGTTCTTGAGTCACTTTCCTGGAGGCAGCACTTCAAGTCCAATTAGAGTGGCAGCCGAGCAGGAGACAAGCGAGAGATGGCCAGAGCAGAGCGGCTGTGCTGTGGGAAGGCTTTTTTTTTTTGTTTTTGCTTTTTATTTTAATGATACGCTACTTCTGCATCTTGTTATATGGAAAGCATGGTCCTTTAACCCTTGCTGTGGCGGCTGGCACCTGTTCAGAACGCCTAGCATCCAGTGGCAGGGCTGAACTGCCTCATTCCTAAAACTGCATCATTCAGAATTTTATTTGGCATTCTGTCTTTTTTAAGACATATTACCTAATAAACCAGATCTTTCTCCAGGTCCCTTCCCTTAAGATAAATGAAACTCATCAATCATCATTACTAATTTATGCTCTAAGGCATCCTATGTTTTTCTTTTTTCCTTTAATTTTTAGTAAATTTATTGGGGTGACATTGGTTAGTAAAATTATATAGGTTTCAAGTGTACATTTCTTTAATACATCATCTAAATATTGCATTGTGAGCTCACCACCCAGAGTCAGTTCTCCTTCCATCACCATGTATTTGACCCCCTTTTCCCTCTTCTACTACAGCCCCTCCCCCCTTACCCTCTGGTAACCACTTAACTGTTGTCTGTGTCTATGAGTTTTTGTTTGTTTGTCTTGTTCGTTTGTTGCTTTCAGTTTTACATCCCAGGTATCAGTGAAGTCATATAGTTCTTGATTTTTTCTGTCTGATTTATTTCACTTAGAATAACAATCTCAAGATCCATCCATGTTGTCTCAAATGGTACTATTTCATCTTTTCTTATGGCAGAGTAGTTTTCCATTGCGTTTGTATACCACATCTTCTTTATCCAATCATCTATCAAAGGACACTGGTTGTTTCCATGTCTTGGCCGCCATAAATAAAGCTGCAGTGAATATCGGAGCACATATATCTTTACAGATAAATGTTTTCAGATTTTTGGGGTAGATACCCAGGAGAAGGATTGCTGGGTCGTTTGGTAATTCTATTCTTAATTTTTTGAGGAACCTCCATATGTTTACCATAGCGGCTGTACCAATTTACATTCCCACCAACAGTGTATGAGGGTTCTTTTTTCTCCGCAACCTCTCCAACACTTATTATTTGTCTTGATGATGATAGCCATTCTAACAGGTATGAGGTGGTATCTCATTGTCGTTTTGATGTGTATTTCCCTAATAGCTAGTGAAGTTGAGCATCTTTTCATATATCTGTTGGCCATCTCTATATCCTCTTTGGAGAAACGTCTCTTCAGGTCCTCTGCCCAGTTTTTAATTGGATTGTTTGGTTTTTTTGTTGTTGAGTTGTATGAGTTCCTTATATATATATTTTGGATATTAGCCCCTTCCTTATCCGAGGTGTTGTTTGCAAACATCTTCCTTAAATATATTTAGGAAAGGTGTTTACAACGCAGCACTTCCTCAGTGTTAATTGTGTGTTTTCCAGCCCTGCAGTGACACTGGCTGCTGCAGTCTGTGTGATGCCGACTCCTTTGTTCACATCTGAACCATGTACCCCAATTTTAGAACATCCCTGCACTCACTCACCTTGGGAGTGACTCTTGGGCCTGTGTGTTGGGGGCACAGGAGAGATACAAGGAAGCACTGTCATAATCATACCTGTGACCAGTAATTTTGGCAAATATTGTCCAACTTTTATATCATTCAATCCCCCATATTTAAAAAAATTAAAATGAATTTGGGGTTTTGAGTTGTTTTTTTTGTTTTTTGTTTTTTTAAGATTTTATTGTGGAATTGGGGGAGGGGAACCGCATTGGGGAATCCGGGAAGGGGAACAGATAAGTTGCTGTCCTTTTGTTCTTCAGTCTAGTTGTGGAGGACGTCGCTTCACTGGCCCATGTTGGTATTATCATTGCACTCTACCCAAGTGAGGCAGTAGCTCACCAGCCATTGGACAGCCACTTATGGCAGCTCACGGCAGCTCACACCAGCTGCCAGCTGCTCATCCTGGCTGCCAGACACTCATGTTAGCTCACGGCAGCCCACTGCAGCAGGGGCTGCAGCCTATGCCTTCGCCGGCGACTCAACAGCAGCCCAGCTCCAGGTTGAGCTGTTGTTCACCACCTTAGCTGTAGAGGGCGCAGTGTCATTGGCCCTCATTTGGGATCCGAACTGGGGCCCTGCTTCTCAAAGCTGGTGCTCCCAAGCCAACTTGTAACCAATGCGCCACTCAGCTGGCCCTTGAGTTGGTTTCTTGCCACAACTGCAATTATGTGCTCTTGCATCTCAGCTTTTTGAATTGAACTTGGTTGGAAGTATTTTTCTAGGGTCAGTCAAAACAAACAACATCACCCTGGCATTTGTATTCGTGACAGGTATCAACTGGGGACTACAAAGCCTTTGACTGCCTCATTATTGAAACTTCTACCAATTTGTAGTCAAAATTAAACCAAGCCATCAAGGTCACTGGAATCAGGAATACACAGATCCTCTGAGAATTTGAAAAGTGTTCTTGTAAGAAAAGTGCCTGCCATTCTGGCATTAGGAACAGAAAGAGAAATTGCTCAAGAAGGGGCCAATGGAGTATGTTTGGGAATGCTGATTATTTGGCATAAAGTCCAGTTACAAAGACAGATAATAATGTATGTTAAAGATTTCTTTAGGAATCCTAATTTCTCCCCACCGGCACCATTGTACAGGGAAAGAGAAAGTGGTTGCATGGTGCCATCTGCATAGTGTTCCCACCATACAGCCAGCCCCGTAGCAATCAGGTCAAGGCACGAGGTGGTTTCCTGCAGGTAATTAATTTCTTACTGTGACCACATGGACTATGTGTCCACACGATCACAGCCGTTCTAAGGCAGGAAGCTTGTTCAAGGCCACTGGGGTTCCGCTGACTCAGAATCTTTTTAGGGACTCGTCCACACTGTCCTCTGAAGCACACACCCTACCCTGCGCCTCAGTTTCATTTTTTCCCTGAGGGAAAGGATGCCTGTTGAAATTAGCATTAAATTATTTACTCGGTGGTACTTTTAGCAGTTTCTATTTAAGGTCTTCTAGTGTTCTTGAAGTGTACATGTATATCTATATTTCACTCTGCCTGAAAGTACAGTCTTAGAAAAGAAAACAAAATAACCAAGATTCTAATGTCTGTTCTAATTCCTATTCCTTTTTCTCCTGAGCAATGTCAGGGCAGGAGTGTCCTAGGAGCATCCAGAGATGCCCCGTGGTTAACCAAATGTCGGTGGGTAGCGAACAGCTCTGTAATTAGTTCACTGGGCCTGCAGCTGACCACTCATCCCTCCACACAGGAGAGCCGGAGAGAGGCAGTTGCACTGGCCATTTTTTATATCCACAGCTAATTGAAGAGTCACCTCCTCTAAAAGGAACACTCCTGCCCTTTAGAAACCTGGCTTTTATTATTAAACGGAATTCTGGCAGAAGAAAATGGTTTTCAGTACCCTCGAGGTCCTTTATGGATGAGAAATTTATTTTAAACACTTAGCATTTTGAAGTTGTCCTGTGGCATACAAATCACCTGCATCATCATAGATTACACAGCCATTCGAGGTCATACTCTCTCATATTGTAATTCTTTTCCTAGCCATATGTTTCTTTAAACATTCAACCCTGATCAAGTACTAAGGCAAATGTTGTTTGGTTTAATTTTTGAAGATGATGAAGCCCACTAGGGTAACTGAAAAAAATTGATTAAAACATTTCATGAAAAATACTTAACGTAATTTCAGTGTGTAAAAAACCATCATATATTGAATTGTTGGAAAAGTCATGACGCATTCTTTTTTTTAAAGATTTTATTGTGGAATTGGGGGAGGGGAACAACGTTGAGAATCGGGGAAGGGGAACACATAAGTTGCTGTGCTTTGTTCTTCAGTCTAGTTGTGGAGGACACCGCTTCACTGGCCCATGTTGGTATTATCATTGCACTCTTCCCTGGGGAGGCAGTCACTCGCTGGCCATTGGACGGCTGCTCACGGTGGCTAGGACAGCTCAGGAAAGCTCAGGAAAGCTCACGCCTGCTGCCAGCCAGCCCCACTGCAGCCTACGTCATCGCTGGCAAATCGCGGCAGCCCAGCTCCAGGCCGAGCTGTTGTTCACCATCTTAGCTTGTAGAGGGCACAGCATCACTGGCCCTCATGTGGGATCCGAACCGGGGCCCTGTTTCTCAGAGCTGGTGTCCCAAGCCAACTCCTAACCAACGCGCCACTCGGCCAGCCCTCATGACGCATTTTTGCAACAAAAAACATAGAAAAATATGTCAGGACTTTTCCAACAACCTATTATATGTATGCACATAGAGAGAGAGAGAGAGAGAGAGAGAGAGAGAGAGAGAGAGAGATGATGGAAATTACCAACTCAGAGATACATGATAATCACATTTTAACTTCATGCTTATTGCAAAATAAATGAAGAAAACCAGAGCCTCTCAATGAGTGAATATACTAAACAGGCCCCACGGAACAGCCCATCACCCACTGGCTTTTGAGTTTAGCACTGGCTCGAAGCTGCTTTGTTTTACATTGTTGTCAAGAATCCTGACTTTTCTTCCTTAGGGTTTTCTCTCTTTATTTATTTATTCTCTATTTTCATGAGTTTTCCAACCCGGTGAGTTTTCCCCGTAGGACATACAGTGTATATACTCTGAATCTATATTTAGAGAGAAATCTACCTGGCCACGAGTCCCCCTCAAGACCATCTCTAGGACACTGCCCTCCAGCTCTGCGCTGACATTCAGTTCATACATCTGATACCACACTTGTCATTTTGCTGAATAATCCTCATTTTGTGTGTGTGTGTGTGTGTGTGT
>NW_017732367.1:329604-336566 GCF_001890085.2 Hipposideros armiger | reverse complement strand
GGCAGCTCATGGCCTCTAAGCTCAAGGTGCTGTGTTCAATCTTAGTTGTGGGTAGGCATAGCCACCATTCCATGCAGGAGTTGAACCAGCAGCCTTGTTGTAAAGAGTGCATGCTCTATCCACTGAGCCATCCAGGCGGCAGCTCAGCTCAAGGTGCCGAGTTCAGTCTTAGTTGCGGGTGGGTGTAGCCCACCATCGAACAGGCAGTCTTGTTACACCAGCTGAGCCATCCTGCCACCTGTTGGCAGCTCAGTGACAGCTCAGCTCGGGCGCAGCCTCACTGGCACATGTGGGAATCGAACAGGCGGCCCTTTTGCTCAGAGTTTGCACTCTTAAGCCAACTCTTATCAACTGAGCCCCTCCTTCACTAAATTTGAGAGAGCTTCTTGAAGGCAAGACAATCTAATTCATCTTCTCAGCCCTAGTGTCTAGCTTGGTGCCTGCAGTTAATAGGGAGTCAAAAATCTTTCTCAAATGAGTGATTAAGGTCTCCATTGTCTTCTGATGGCAAGGAGATTTGAACAGTTTTTCAGAAAGCTGGCCAGCAGGATGGAAGCCCACACTTTCCTTTTGAATGTTTTTCTTGAAGAAAGATGCTGCGTCACCAGGGAGCAGCCATTTTTCAGCCATTTTGTAAACTGTTTTTTACTAGAGTCCTCTTTATAGCAAGAGGGAGAAACAGTATCCTCTTGATGCCACATATGCAAAACTTTAGCATATGCTCGTGGTAGATAACAGAACAGGTAGCCCAAAACTCCAGTTAATGACAACATTAAGTCCAGGGCACACAACTGGTCATTGTACTTTGGAATTCTGACACAGATGTGCTGCCTCCAGAGTTGGTGCTTTTAGTCTCGGGCTAGTTTTGTAAAAGTTATCATTGCTTATATTTAACATAAAAAGACTGGTTATGCCTACTTAAAGTATAGGCATGCAATCAGTACTGAAAGTTCCTTTTTCTGATTTTTCAATGGAGAAAAGGTGTAAACTTTCTTCTCTGACATAACAGAAATTGTTTTTCTATTTTCTTGAAGGAATTGTCTCGTCTTAATGCCCCTTTAGTAAATAAGTGTAAAATTTATCTAAGTTCTTGCCTTTTAATAAATTGGATTGACTTTTAAAACTTGCCTCACAGTCCAGATAAAATTAAGTTTATTGCAAAGCTACAACTTTGTGTGATCCAGGAGGGTCCTCAGCTCGCCTTAGGATTCTGACAAAAAGCTATGAGTCTTATCTTTTAATATTTCAGATGGAGTTGGCTGTGGGTCCATTCTGCAGAAGAGTATCTGATTTAGGAAAGTCCTATCGAATGCTGAGGTCATTCAGGTGAGACATAATTCTGTTGTCGCTGTTAATATATCCATATCCTATTAGCAGTTAAACCCTTTTATCCTATTCATGCCGAACTATATGAAATTGCCAGCATTTAACTGTTTTGTGACCTACAGAAATGGCAGTTTCATATGGTGCATCTCAAAGTTATTATTCAAACCAGAAACCTGTATAGAATTACATGCAATGACTAATGGGTGTGAGTGTGTGTGTGTGTGTGTGTGTGTGTGTGTGTGTTATTTTTGAGTTTATAATTCAGAAGATTGAGCTGGTAAATTTTATTATGCTCTTGCCAGGGTTTTTTAGTTCCATTCTTACAGAAATATATTTAACAGTAATACCAGGCAGTTCATAATTATAGACATATTTTTCTGAAATCTTCATTCATTTATCATTTTCAATCCAGTCTACTTCTAAATAGGTGAATGGGTTACATTCCATAACAAAACTATTGAATAGATTATTTAAAAAATTGAGTTTAGTGATGAGATGTACTGAATGACTGGAAATGTTGTAGATGATTTAGATTGAAGATGACTAGTGTAGTTGAGCACAGAATTTAGGATTGAGGTTCCTAAAAGCCAAATCAAAAAGAAAAACAGTGAGTTAATTCATACTTATGACATAAAAATGTACCAATTTAATGGGAAAGTCCTTTCAGTCCTGAATGCTTAGAAAGGCCTTTTACCAACTCAGATTTTAAGAAACATTGAATAGCTTAATGATTAGTATCTTCAATAGCAGATTTTAGGAGATAAGAAGATATTCACATGGCTGTTTATTCAATAACCCAGAACTTCCCATACTTTTTCACATCATGGCACATACAGAAAATGTATACATTCCAAAAGATTCCCATCCCTGAGGGCTGAAAGAGTCAACATAATACTTATAACCATTTTGTGATCACAGCATACCAGAGGGGAAGCCTTGATAGAAACTGTCCATAATATCTAACAGCGTATAATGGTCTTTGAATGTATTTGTATGAAGATAAGGTAAGAGAGTCCAGACATGTGGCCTTGTAAAAATGCTGTCAGCACTAAAAACTAGAGTAATCAATAAATGCCGTGTCCTTTAAATGATCACTTCACTCTCTTAAGTCATCTCAGCTTTTTTTTTTTTTAATTGGGGAACAGTGTGTTTTTCCAGGACCCATCAGCTCCAAGTCAAGTAATTGTTTTGATCTAGTTGTGGAAGGCGCAGCTCAGTGGCCCATGTGGGGATCAAACCGACAACTTTGGTGTTATAAGCACTGTGCTCCAGTCAACTGAGCTAACCAGCTGCCCACATCCCAGCTTTTGGTAGTAGAAAATTCAGGTATAATGCCACTTGAAACATAAGAATCCAAGATTGTTGATTGAAAAGGTAGTTCTGTGCTTTGTAATTGAGTTTTTTGGGTTTTGTTTTTAATGCCAACACAAGAGCTTGAGCCTGAATTATTTTTCTCAAATGTGCATCTGTGCAGAGGTGGGTTTCAAAAAGAAATTAATGTGGAATCACAAGTGGAGATTTCAAAAAACTTAAAGTGGGACGCTACCAAACATGGAGAAGGAAAGAGGTCCTGAGGTTACTGATCCACTAATCATCTGTCTGCACCAGAAAAATAACCTTACTAAAATTGCTGTAAAATCACTTACTTTGAATAAGATGGCCACACAGCTGTTCCAGTTGGTGATAACAGGCTGCCCTGACTAACAGAATCAGCATACTGGAGGCTATTAACCATTGAATTACTGAAAAGGGTTTGGGAGAAGCCGTGATTTGGGACTTGCTGTATTAAGATTAGGCTGTTATTTTTGGTAATCCCAGCTCCTGTGTTTAGTAGTTTATTGCACGTGTATGTGTTAAAATAGTGCTCATCTTCCTGTTTGCTCAAGCAAGATGGCCGTTATTAAAATTGCATCACAATGTGTGATGTAGGTTCTGCGGGTTTAGGTAATACCAGCTCTGCTAAAGCTGGGAATTTTCTATCAGCCTCCCAGTTCTCACATGAGAAGAGCACACTGTAAAGGAGATTTTAAAGTTTGAATAGTGACACCTTGTAGTACCTATTTATGGAATAAAAAATTGATGATTGATCATTGTACAAGTATAATAAAAGAAAACCCTTTTTATAAAAAATCTTCTTTTATATCTAGCTTCTCATGGGGCACTGGTCAATCTAGATGGGTTTCAACTTCTGACTATAACTTAGAGTAAGAGTTATTCTATATTACAACGTGGCATAGATTTACATGCAAACATGCAGACACACTCAAACCCCCCACACACACACACACACATGCACACCCACATGTGTGCCATGAAACAGTAATTACTCTTACTTCATGTGATATTCTCTGACATTTCTTTTTTGTTCAATTATTTTAACCCACTAAATTGGACTGAACAATGGTTTGCACCCAGCAGTTTCTCACCTTCTTATAGGGCCCTTAACTCTTGAACTTCAGCGCAGCTGCTCTAGTGACAGGGTCAGAGTCTCTTCCTTTCTACAACTATAAAGATATATGCCCTCTTCTCCTGGGGTTCTGGCTTCCTCCTGCAGATGACTCTACTCCCAAGGCCTCAGCGCATGTGTAATAATTGTATCCTACCTATGGAGTATTCTCCATAACTCTCCATTCTCTATTGGTAGATATAACATTTGTATCTACCAATATATTCCTACAGTCATACTGAATCAAGGAAAGTCTATTGAATAGATCCTAGTGTTTCCTTAGTTATTTGATAGGATTCGGACAACCATTTGATATGGCTTTTTGAACTAACCAGATCAGGAAATAAAATGGGGTCAAATCTAGCCCTGGGCTGCAGAGAATGTTTCAGGTCCCGTCTTTTGAGAAGAGAGATGTCGGTATGTACCAGTAAATCATGCCTGTAAATCATGGCAAAGACCCCGGCCCTGCCAGTTTCTTCACAGTTGTCACTTGAAGAGAATTGCCTTAGGAAAGCTTACCTGTTTGGAGGAACCTACAGAACTCCCTCCTGGAGAGGAGTAAATCAGTACAGAGCAATCTTGATTCCAAAAACCCAATTCTAGGCCCTCGATTTGCTTACCTGCAAAAGCTTGTCAGAGCTCTGCTCTAATCCACAATTATTCTGAGTAGTTGCAATGGAAGGGCCCACTGTTGTTAGTCTCCCATCTGTGTTGTGGGTTGTGACAAGGAATAGGCATCACCCAGTAGCCATGTACAGAAAAGTCTTGGCTCTCATTCATGGTCTCCTCCCCAGAGGTTCTGAATCACACCAGACAGCTGAGTGGCAGTCAGCAGGAGTTTGGCTATTACATATGCCACAGTCACAAGATCAAACGCATGCATCAGGTAGCAATTAGTGCTGTTAGTTCATAATTAATACTATGAAAGATACTTCCCAGTGTATCAGGAAATGAAAAAACAGGCTACTAAACAGTATATATGATATGGTCACTACTATTTTTTAAATAACAATATGTATGTCTGTGGAGAGGAAAAGCCAAGGAGGATAAACATCAAAGTGTTATCTTTGGATTGTCACTGGTGATTTTTTCCTTTAGAGGTTTTCTTTGTTTTTCAGATTTTCTGCCTTGGTTGTTTTATATTTGTAGTCAGACAAGTCAGTATACATATTTTAAAATCCCTCTTGTAGTGTTCTTCCCATTTAAAAATAACAAGGGAGCTAAAAATATACATATACTAAAAATTTACACATATACTAAAACAGTATGCAATGGGTGGGGGCAGGAACAGCAGGCAGCCACCCCCACACCCGGCAGATGGACCTGGGTCTGAATTGGTGGCAGTGGCAGCAGGATAGGGCAGCGGGCCCTTTGCAAGGGGCTGTGACAGTGCCAGAGTGCCTGCAGTGCAGACCGCAGATGCAACACCACACACACACACACACACACACACACACACACACACACACACGCGCGCGCGCGCGCGCACATACAAGCCTCAGCAGGCACCCCTTCCTCCAGCATGCAGCCAACTGCCACAGGGCACTTTCTTTTTGACAGTAATATTACTGGACTATTTAATTAAGCCAGCAAGCTTCTTGCATACATTTACATTTTACTGTCTACATTAGTGTCTCAGTCAGCAGGAATCTTCTTACCCTGGAAAGAATGCAGCCTTGGAAAGCTGCTGACATTAGGGATTTGCCCCTAGGTGATTTCTATTTCTACACATGACAGCCAGACCTCCACCTGACCAGGGACCAGAAAGCCCTGACCCTTTGCATCTCAGTGCAGATGTTTGTGAGGCAAAAGACAGAAGAGGGACTGCATTCCTTTCACCAGCTCAGGGACACAGACTCTGCCTTCAGACAGGCACCACCACCTTTGCTTGGAGGGGACAGCTTTGTGCCTGGATTTTGTCCACAGCCTGCTCTGCTGGTAGCTTTGTTAGGTTTAATGAAAGCGCTGTGAAAGCTGTCAAGAGATACCGGAGGAGGAGAAAATCATCAATAACTTCAGAGTATAGGGGTCACGTCAATATTTTTTTTTAATTTTTCAATACAGTTGACATACAATATTATATTAGTTTCAGGTGTACAACACAGTGATTAGACATTTATGTAACTTACGAAATGATCACCCCGACAAATCTAGTGCCCCTGTGCCACCATACATAGTTATTACAATATTATTGACTTATGCTGTTCTTTACATCCGTGACTACTCTGCAACAACCAATTTGTACTTCTTAATCTCTTCCCCTTTTTCACCCACCCCCAACCACCCTCCTAGCTGGCAATGAACAAAATGTTCTCTGCTTTTATAAGTTTGTTTCTGGTTTTTGGTTGCTTGGTTTATTTTGTTCTTTTGATTCGACATATAAGTGAAATCATATGAAATTTGTCTTTCTCTCTCTGACTTACTCCACTCAGCACAGTACCCTGTACGTCCATCCATGTTGTTGCAGATGGAAAGATTTCATTGTTTTTCATGGCTGAGCAATATTCCGTTGTATATATGCACCACCTCTTCTTTATCCCTTCATCTAACTGATGGACACCCAGATTACCTCCATATATTGGCCATTGTAAATAATGCTGCACTGAACATAAGGTTGCACAGGTGTCCTCAAAGTAGCATTTTGAGTTTCTTCAGATAAATACCCACAAGTAGGATTACTGGGTCCTTCTTTGCCTCTTATAGCCTTTGTTTTGAAGTCTATTTTGTCTGGTATAAGTATTGCTACTCCAGCTTTTTTTTTTTTTTTCCTATTTTCATGAAATGTCTTTTTCCATCCCTTTACTTTCAGTCTGTGTGTGTCTTTCTAGCTGAAGTGAGTCTTGTATAGGCAGCATATATTGATATATGGGTCTTGTTTTCTTATTTATTCAGGCACTCTGTCTTTTGACGTGAGCATTTAACCCATTTGCATTTTTTTTTAATTGGGTTGTCGGAAAAGTCATGACATATTTTTTCTATGTTTTTCGTTGCAAAAATGCATCATGACTTTTCCGACAACCCAATAGTTTCAGGTGTACAAAACAGTGTAATAATTAGACATTTACACCTCACAAAGTGATAACCACCCCAATCTGTTACCCGTCTGACATCGTATATAGCTGTTACAATTCCATTTACTATAATCCCTATGCTGTACTCCACATCCCATAAGTAAGTGTGTGTGTGTGTG
>NW_017732367.1:318254-328479 GCF_001890085.2 Hipposideros armiger | reverse complement strand
TGGCTGCTGGCCACTCAGGGTAGCTTACAGCAGACCCACTGCAGCCTACGCCATTTCCAGTGACTCACAGCAGCCCAACTCCAGGTCGAGCTGTTGTTCACCATCTTAGCTGTAGAGGGTGTAGCATCACTGGCCTATGTGGGATCCGAACCGGTGTCCCTGCTTCTCATAGTTCACGCTCCCAAGCCAACTCTTAACCAACGAGCCACTCAGCCAGCCCTGAATGTTGGTATTCGTGATGTTGTCCCAGAGGCCCCTT
Organism: Hipposideros armiger; assembly: GCF_001890085.2. Lineage (NCBI taxonomy): Eukaryota > Metazoa > Chordata > Mammalia > Chiroptera > Hipposideridae > Hipposideros > Hipposideros armiger. The sequence goes on along the minus strand of NW_017732367.1, from coordinate 328,220 downwards.
GAACTAGCTTCATTTTTTTGAGATTGTTTTGTTCTTTTGCTGTTTTTTCTTTTTACTTGGTGTTTTCTGCTACCCTGTTTTCCAAATCACTGATTTGAGCCTTTGCTTCTTCTAATCTACTGTTCATGCCCTCTGATATGTTCTTCATTTCATTTATTGTATTCTTCCTTTCTGACTGGTTCCTTTTTATGTTTTCTATCTCCATTTTTATGTTTTCTATCTTTTTGTTGAAGTTCCCCCTGAGATCACTGAGAATCTTTATAACCAGTGTTTTGAACTCTGCATCTGGTGGATTGCTTGTCTCCATTTTGTTTAATTCTTTTTTTGGAGCTGTGTTTGTTCTGTTCTTTCATTTGGGACATGTTTCTTTGTCTCCCCATTTGGCTGCCTCCCTGTGTTTGTTTGTATTAGGTAGGGCTAATTGTTTCTCTGTATTAGATAGGGCTGCTATACCTCCCAGTCTTAGTAGACTGGCCTTAGGTAGTAGGTGTCCTGTGGAGCTCAATTGTGCTGTCTCCCTGTTCACCTGAGCCAGTGCTCCTGTGTGCCCTTTGTGTGCTTTCCTTTTGTAGTTGAGCCTTGGTGCTGTTTGCATGTCAATGAGCGGGATTGATTCTCAGGCTGATTGGTAGTGAGGACTGACCTTGACTACAGTGGAGGAACTGTTGTGCAGGGGCTGACCCTACAGAGCAGGGTTCACTTTAGCAGGGCTCTGGTGCCTGCCCAGTCTGCTCTTTAGGTGTGTCATCCTAGGAGGCAACCGACTGATGATCTGGCTCAGCTTGGTCTGAGGCAGGCTACTATGTGTGCCGGCCCTGGAACCTCCTGGGAGAGCCCCCACTGCAGCTCAAATTCAGCCACAGCCTGTGCCTTGTTCAGGGCCACCAGGCACGAGCCACAAAGCAGTTCACAGATGTCAGCCACCCATGCTAGGTTTGGAGGTGCCTCAAGAGGCTGGCTGCCTTTAGTGCCAGGCTTAGGGTTGCTCAGCAAGAGATATGGGGCACACCAAAGCTAAATGCTCCTTGTTTGATGTTTGTGAAACTTTAAGAGATTTTAGGAAAGTCTGAAGCATGAACAAAGACAGCCTGTTTGTATGAAAAGCAGCTTGGGTAGGCCTGCAAATTGAGTGTGTGTGTGTGTGTGGGGGGGGTCTCAGGGATTCACCAGGGTGGGGTGAACAGTGTTAGCCAGGTTGATGGAGACGCACATGTCAGCCCCCTTGTCTGCATGCAGGGAGGGGAGAGGACTCAACAAAGAAACAGTGGGTTCTGCCAGTACTTCTGTATGGGAGATAGCTGCCTCTCCAGCCCACTGAAGCCAGACAATTCAGTTTCTCTCCGTATGTCCCTGGCACTGCTTGAGCCACTGCCGCAGCTCTGGTGCTCAGAGTGAGCAATTCTGTCAGCGAACAAGTCCATGCACTGGCCCTTCAAGAGAACACCTGGGACTCCAGCAGCCCTCCTTCCCACTCAACCACAATCTCTGTCGGTCCTCACAGCTGCCAGAAGTTGTGGGGACCTCTCCTCCCAGTACTGGAACCCTGGGCTGGGGAGCCTGGTGCAAGGCTGGGACTCCTCGCCCCTCCAGGGGGAGTTCTGCAGCCGAGACATCTCTCCTGATATACAACTGCTACACATGGGTGTGGGAACCAGTCGGCTCTGCATCTCTGCCCCTCCACCAGTTTCAAGGTGACCTCTTCTGTTTGTGCTCAGCTACAAGACCTCTGCTCAGCTAGACCCCAGGCGACCCTCAACAATGGTTGCTCTGCAGTTAGCTGCAACCTTTATGTGGCCTTGAGAGACGGCAAGGAGAGCGTCCACCTACTCTGCCATCTTGACCAGAAATCATGTGAACTTTTTAATTGTAGGTGTGGTGAGGGTTTTCCGAGTCTACAGTTTGTGTTGCTGATCATCTGCTGCTTGAAACCCCAAACCTCTGTGCCTGCATGTATGTAGGACTGAAAGGCAGCCATCTCTGCAGCTGCCGTTTCTAGCACTTTTAGCACTAGGACCCCAAATATGTTGTCTTCACTTTCTTTTTTTCTTTTCTTTTTTTTTTTTTAAAGATTTTTATTGGGGAATTGGGGGGATGGGAACAGTGCTGGGGAATTGGGGGAAGGGGAACAGACAAGTCGCTGTCGTTTTGTTCTTCAATCTAGTTGTGGAGGATGTTGCTTCACTGGCCCAAGTTGGCACCATCATTGCGCTCTTCTCTGGCGAGGCAGATCAGTCGCCGGCTTCTGGACGGCCGCTCACTGCGGCTGCTGGCCGCTCATGCTGGCTGCTGGCTACACACGGTAGCCCATGGCAACCCACTGCCACAGGGACTGCAGCCTACGCCGTCGCCAGCGACTCACGGCAGCCCATCTCCAGGTTGAGCTGTTGTTCAGCATCTTAGCTGTGGAGGGCAGTGTCACTGGCCCTCATATGTGGGATCCGAACCAGGGTCCTCTGGCGTCCCAAACGAGTTCTTAACCATCGCGCCACTCGGCCGGCCCCTGTTGTCTTCACTTTCCACTTGTGAATCTGCGACCTATTAAGCCCCTGAAATAACTATTTCCCCAAGGGTTTCTGGATTCTTAATTCCAAGTTTGAGATTCCAGTGTTTGTAGCCAGAAGGCAGCCACCTCTTGGGCCAGCACTTTGACAGTGCTCGGAGCACCCAGTAAACATGGAGGATGGGAATTTAGTGTATAACAGTTTTTATTCTAGCAGTCATTAGTTGATCATGTACTTTGTTAAGCCTGTGCTAAATGCAGTTGACGCCAAGAGAAGGGAAGCTGCTGGGGCTGCGCATCTGAAAATTGTGAGAATTGCAGAGCTTCATTTCAAACACAGGGCAACCCGATCCCAAGGCCTGTGCTTGGAACCACTACACCCCAAGTCTTACTCCAGAAATTTCTGGTATTTGCAGTCTCATTCTAGAACAGCATTTGAATGCTTCTGTGAATCATCCAGGAAAGTGTCAGAAAATTTAAAGAGAATATAAACTTACCCCTCTGGTGGGGACCTTCGCCACATCTAGGCTTCCAGGAGATGTATCAGCAATGTTGAGCCAAATGTACCCTTTCATTCTAGAGAATGTCTGCCTGAAACGCCTGCCTCCTTTCCACCCTGGTCTGCTGAAATTGAAGTCTAGACGCTAGGGAAGGAAATTGGAAGGCCTCTAACCTCTCTACTTGGAGCCCTGACTCAGCCCGTTATCAGCCTTATCTTCACTCTCTTCTGGGATCCACATGGCCTTCCTGCCATGATATCCAGGCCTCCCTTCCTGCGGGCCTCTAACCTCACCTCTCCCCTTCCTTCTCTCAGAAGGCACCCCGTGTCCTGCGCAGGGGGGATCGTTTCCCCCTCCCACCACCTCTCTTTTCTGTGCTGGTTCCAGATCTCCGCACACAGTCTTGTCAGGCCCCTCCCCAGGAGGCTTGCAGTGGGTGGTGCATGGGCCCCACTGGCGTTGAATGTGGGCACAGAGGCAGCAGGACTTCAGTGTTCCATCACTTGTACTTGGCCTTAATGGAAGACTGACAGCTACATTGTGTGAGTCACTTCACTGTGGAGATCTCCTACTAGAAATACAATTTTTTCTAATGGGACCTAATATTTGATTAATTCAGACTACCTGCTGGCTGTAAAGTTGAACCTGGAAAGTGCTGCTATATTTATTTTTCTCTAAGAATAATACTGTGGCATTTGGAGTATCTGCATTTTATAACACTTTAGTTCATTTCCTTTTGTTCCTTATATCACCTCCAATGGTGCCTTTATTTTTTTTAAATTGCCAATATTTCAGATTGCACTTCAGGGAGAAGGAAGGTTCTCATGCTGCGTTCTGTCAGACTCTTAGAAAAGCACCAGAAATAAAATGTCTGCATTTGATGTTTACGAGTAATTATGTCAGTGACGCATAATATGGAATCAGATTCAGTTTTGCTTCCTATGGCCATTTTGGCAATCTCGTTAGTGGCTAGAGTGGCTAAAGATTTAGTCTTGGCAGAAAAATAACTACTGTGACTCAGAGCTCCAAAGGGGCAGGTGATTGACCAAAAGACCCCATTTTATTTTAGTTTAGTTTAGTTTTATTGGGGAATTGGGGAAGGGGAACAGCCAAGTTGTTGTCCTTCAGTCTTAGTTGTAGAGGGTGCAGCTAGCTCAGCTCCAAGTCCAGTCACCACACGGCCTCCCGTTGGCAGCTCGCAGCCGCTCAATTCACAGTGCCGTGTTCAGTCTTAGTTGAGGGTGGGTGTAGCCCACCATCCCATGCGGGAGTCGAACCGGACTCCTCCTTGTTGTTAGGAGCACGTGCTCTCACCAGCTGAGCTATCCTGCCACCTGTTGGCAGCTCAGCAGCAGCTCAGCTCCAGCTCAGCTCACTGGCCCATGAGGGAATCGAACCAGCGACCCTGTTGCTCAGAGTTCACGCTCTTAACCAATGAGCCACTCAGCCAGCCCCCAAAAGACCCCATTTTAAAAAGAGCTGGGTTTTACCAGGCTGGTGTTTGCAGGCATCTCAGCCAGCAACCTCGGAAGGAGGGAGGGACACGTCACACAGCAGTCTCCGCTCCTTGTCCCTCCCTCCTTCCTGTCCTTCTTCACTTCCTGCCATTGTATTGTTTGCAGTTTGCATCAAGGATATATTGAAGGCAAATAAAGAAAAACACAAATACTCAAACCATAAAACTAATTTAATTGCTATAGGTAAGCTTCAAATTTGACTTGAAACTTCCTGAAGCCAAAGATAAAAGAGAAACAGAATCACCAAGGCTATTCTAATTTTTGGAAGGAAGGAAGTATATCTGTTCCTACAAGAAAGTTCGGTGTTTGTTAGAACTTAATTCTGTTAGAACTTAATTCTGAAGGGCTTCATATGGGGAGCCCCGAGGGAGATGGGGACGGAAATTCTTAGGCATGTTCCTGTAGCCGAGGCAGAAGGGAGTCCATAGGGCTGTTCTTCAGTCAGTCCAGCACCGTCACACGGGACTCAGCCCCAGGCCTCGCGTCATGAACTACAGTTCCGGATCAATTCCACCATATCCTGTGGGGGCAGGGGGATGGCGCACGGGACAGGGATGGCAGGGTGAGAAGTGAAGGCATGGGTTCCCCTGTCTCCCCACATTCCTCAGAGCGGCCTTTCATGTGTTCCAGGCCTGCAGAACAAGCCTGTGATCCCGGGGAGGGGTTGGGAAGAGCCCCTGTTCCCCTGCCTCTTGCCCCTTTATCCTTTACCTGTGGTGCAGAAAGCAGACTGCTAGGCCACAGGCTCAGTTTTGGGTCCCGGAGCTGTCTGGGAATGCCAGCTGCTCAGCACCCAGGGGGCTGTGAGAGGTTTCAGCTTCCCTGGCTGCCTGTGGGAAGGGGAGCTGGGGCACAGCGTCATCCCATTCCACCTAGTCAGCTTCCAGAGGCCTTTGAGACCTCACAGGAACTTAGGTCATGCCCTAGGTGAACATTATTTCAAGAGAGGCTGTGATGATGTGACTCAAGTATGTATGTGACTGGGGTCCAGTTTGACCCAAAGAGAATTTGGGGCACCTAAAAAGATGATCCTTGCATGGGTGTCCTAGAAACATTATTTTCAGGTAGGGTTTTCTCTCGGAGTGGTTGACAGTTTGAAATGATCCTTACTCCAGGGGTTTTTGTTACTCGCTAAGAATTTTGTCTGTCTGTTTTGAAAACAGGGCAAGCAGTTGCTGTCATTGAGAGGCTAGAAGAGGCAGTGAGCATAACGAAGAGCCACCTGCCTGGGCGGGGTGCTTGCTGTGCGCCCTTCTAGCTGATCTCTTCACCCCTCAGTTTAGCTGTCCGTACAGTGAGGACATAGTAGTGCCTACCTCATAGGCTTGTGTAGATGAATAAATGAGTGCACGTGTATAGGAAACTTCTCAAACAGCGCCTGACGTGTTGTTAAGCGCAATAGGTGGCAGCAGGTGCTGTGATTGCCGCTGCTGTTGTCAAAACAGGGAGCTTTTACCCAGATGGAGGCGGTGTCATCCGTGCACAGAGCAGGACTTACAGGGATGCTGACACGCAAAACCAAAGTCCCTCAGACCTGGTTGGTGCTTGACTCACTGCCTGAAGCTCTGTAGCTTGAAACACTGTGAGATGATTTGGGCCTTGACATTTTTCAAGGCAAGTGTGCTACGCCCCCAGGGTGGCCATGGAAGACCCGAGTCATACACCTGTCCAGTGTCTGGTGTGGAGCTTTACGGGTTTCTTGTGATGAGCAACACAAAACGAACTGAAATGTTTCTGCAATAACTAAATAAAATAAATCACTGATAAATTATTTGATGAAACAGTTAAAATTAGAATACTCTTTACCGGAGATAGATTTTACTTATAGAATGGCTAACATACGGACATTCTTTCAGTCATATTCTGGACCTAACAAGAACCACCAGTCTGTTGAGAGCACTGCTGACAAGATGTCAGGGTGAGGAAGAAGCTTGTCTGGTTTTGCAGGCCTGCAGCGTGGCTGAGTCCTCGCGATGGAGGAGAACCCAGGATACAGCTGTCTCATGCTTCCCGTCCTCACTTCTGGCAGCACGTGTTGCTGCCCTCTTACCTCTGGAGACACAGCCTCCACAGCGTGGCCTCTGATCAGCTCTTGTCCATCAGAGCCAGAGTCAATGAGAAGGGGCCAATAAGAGTTCCTTATTCTCATTGCCAGCCGTATGACAGGCGCTGAGGATTGGTCTTGGGGTAGATTTGGCCACCCCCTCCTGGGGAAAGGAGGCTGGCGACCCCTGATGTGCTGGCGACCCCTGACGTGAAGGGGCTGGTGTAAATCTGATGGAATGAACGTTCAGCAAAGAAGTAATTTTGTGCATACATAGACATAATTGCCCTTTGAAAAGTTGTGTAGAAATGTTTAAATTTACTCACCTTCGATTATAGCCCAAAAAAGGATGTTATTGAAAACAAAAGCTGAAAGTATTGACCAAGATAAGAATCTATGAGTTATAACTACTTGAAGGCTTTACTATGTTCTCTGATTTTAGCCTGTGAATCACTTGAGCTCTAAGAGGGGGGTTGGCTGAGTCACCTGGAGGCAAAGGGAGACCCATAGGCCAGTGAGCTGGGGTCAAGGAAGTGGCCGAAAGGCAGGCCAGCTGCCAGCGCGTGTGGATGTGCGTGTGTCTCCTGGCTGCATGTGGGGCGAAGAAATGGTTCAGAGTTAGCCCGTCTGGAAAGAATGCCATTATTCATCTTCTACTCTTATGCTGTTACACTCCTGTGCTATTACATTCTAATACTCTGTGTGGCTCTTCCATCACATCACCTCCTTCAGGATTGACAAGCATTAATAACTTCTGCCTTTTCTCCCTTTAGACCACTGCTCTTCCAGACGAGTGAGCACCTGGCCAGTAGTCCCGCTCTGGGGGACATTATTCCATTCAGCATTGCCATTCAGTTTTTGTTCACGAGAGCACCAGCTGAGCTGAAATCCCCCTTCCAGGTAATAACGTGAAGCCACAACCCTCTTAAGAGCCTGTGACCACAGAGCTGTACTCCCTGAATGCGTTCCAGGCCTTCTCTTTGCCTCACTTAGTCATGGATTTCTCTTAGCAGTGAATCATTTAGGAAGGAAAACTCCCACTGCGCTGCCCCTGCTTTCTCAGCAGTGTAAGAATTACCTGGTGAATCCAGAATTAGCCCTTTAAATAATAATGACACAAATAATTTATGTTTATAAAGCTTTTTTGATGGAGGCCCCGTTTCCCTTGCTGACCCACCTTCCACTGGCAAATCCACAAGGCTCCTTGGGAGTTTAGAAGGGGCCCTAAGGGCCGTGCCACCTTCCCTCAGGCAGGTGCTCAGGGTACTCCCACCTTGGGATCCTTGAGAACAGGTTTGGAACCATCATTTGCTGCCATTCACTGAAGAATGTGTGTGTGCTCTCTCTTCTCTAATTGTGTCTCATCCCTGCAGAGGGCCGAATGGTCCCACGCTCGCTTCTCCCAGTGGCTAGACGACCATCCATCTGAAAAAGACAGGCTCCTCCTCATCAGGTAAAGCCATGTTTGGGGCACCTGTTTGTTCTAGAAGCTCAGGGAAAGCAGAGATTGCAGGGGAAGAGGGTAGACATGTACACGCGATGACACCTCCTGTGGCAGGCCACCACAGTGCACAGGCACATGTGCTGGAGCCCAGACAGTCAGCACTGTGGACACAGCACCCGTGTTCTTCACCCCACATCTCCACGTCCCTGTTGGGCGGGCCCTGCCTCATGCAGCCCAAGAGCCTCGTGCTTCGGTGCTGGAAACCTGCCTCGGCTGTGAGAAGACCTCTTGCCTTAGCTCCACATTTTCTGCTTCATTTCCATGTGCTGCAGTTACTGAATTGATGGAGCACAGATGTGAGTCAACTTAAAATTCTCTAACGTGCTCCAGTTATTAGTAGAAAACAAGGGCAGTCCAGTAGCCACTCAGCACACGGCCTCCACACACACCTCCTGCACCCCAGCCACGCCGAGGCGGGAGCGTTAACTGCGCATGTGACTTATTAAGCGTCTCTTTCCCATCAGCATTCTCCTCTGAAACTGCTCTCCAAAATCCCCAGAGGCCCTCAACACCACATCCCAGCCTCCGTCCTTCCCTTCCACCCTGTGGCTTTCATTGGAGCTAACCACCATTTCCTTCTTGAAACCCCTCATTGACTGACCGATCAAACATGTTTTCATTGACACCACTGTGCTGGGCCCTGAGGACACAGGCTGCCCTCTTGACAGGACACCATCGTCATCTGTTTCTGTCCTAACCTTTCCGGCCACTTTTTTCCTTGGTCTCATTTGCTGAGTTATCTTCTGTCCACTCCTTACATGCATCATTTCCCAGTTTGTTCCTGGCTCGTTTCCTTTCCCTTCTATCTGTATTTTGGTCCCCAGGTAAGCTCGTCTGTGACTCCAGTGACCTCTTCCAGCCCAGTGGCTCCCAGGTCTATGACTCACCTGATTGCGCAGGTCCTCCGGTCAGCAATCTTGCATCATATGTCAGCACTCAAAGTCCCACAGAAATCTCAACCGCAAAATGTCAAAAATAAATCATCTTCCTCTTAAGCCTGCTCATTCTGCTGGACTGCCTCTTGGCTGAGGTGTCATCATCACCTCTCCGGCCAAGCTGGACAACCTGTCGGTCATCTCCCGCTCCTCTGCCACCCTCATCCTCCAAAGCAGTCAGTCGTGGCTCTTGCAGCCATTCCGAGCTCTCCCGGGGGGTCCTGATGCTGTTGACTGGGGAGCGGAGCACAGGCGAGCCTTCCTCAGCCTGAGTACCGCCAGCAACTCGGGTTCCCCCGGCCAGAGTAGGGCTGATGTGTGCCGCGGTTCCCAACCATGTCCGCACATGAGAATCACCTACAGGCTTTGAAAAGTCCTGGCCTTCAGGCCACAGAATGTCCAGGTGTGGGGCCTCGCATCAGGCAGTTCCACAGCATGGCCAGGGCTGAGACCTGCGGCCTAACTGTCAGGTGAGGCCTCACCAAGGAAAGACGCTAGCAGAGGCACTGAGAAACATTAGCCTGTCGGCTCCAGGGGGGCACTGAGCCCTCGAGTTTGGTGCCAGAGCCCAGGTGAGCCACTGGCCCTCCAAGCACCTGGTGAAGGGAGCACAGGCCCCTGTCTTCATCGATGCTCATCTGTTAACTCTGGTCAGCTCTGAGCGTCTGACCAGGAAATGGGAAAGATGCCAGGCGACCCTCCCGCAGTTCAGGAACTAGGGACCCTGCCCGCAGAATGCGTCTGTAGGTGACGGGGGCCTCAGCCTGGGCCTACTCAGAGACTGCGGTGTCTTTGTGGAGTTTTTGTTCCGAGTCTCAGACTCACTCAGCTACAGCCCACTTGATAAGAGAAGAGGATTTAGGACTCAGTTAACTGAACAGGGTTCATTTTTGTCTTCTTACATTGGCGTGAGTTCATCCACAACAGTTGTCCTGTTGTGAACACATCAGAAATCTGTTTTCTTTT
>NW_017732367.1:310856-317929 GCF_001890085.2 Hipposideros armiger | reverse complement strand
CAGACCAGCTCCAGGTCGAGCTGTTGTTCAGCATCTTAGCTGTGGAGGGCAGTGTCACTGGCCCTCATATGTGGGATCCGAACTGGGGCCCTCTGGTGTCCCAAGCCAGTTCTTAACCATCGCGCCACTCGGCCAGCCCAGAAATCTGTTTTCTTTTGCTTCTCTTTAAAAATGTTTCCTGGGTGACTTAATCAGCAGTGCTGTTGCAGAACCTTATATTTAGCAACTGAAAATCGTGCTAAGAAATAGTGTCGTGCTTTTTAAATAAGGCCTACCCATCACTCCACATATGTCTGATATCAGACATATGTTCTGAGCAGGAAATCGAGCCCCCCACCCCCAACTCCCTACCCAGGACATTCCAGACACCCTGCTCCTAGTGCAGCCCAGGCTGTGGGCACGGGAGGGTAGGGGTGGGATGGGGATTTGTCCTAGAGAATGTTCTTGCTCATCTGTTTCTGCACAGCTAACCTTGTCCCCGCGTACCGAGGAGCACTAGGGGAATTTCTTTCCCCTTAGATAAGCCCAGGGTAAGTATTGCTCTTTAAATGCCAGTACATTTGTTTAGCTTTTGGGCAAACCTTGTTATACACTCATCTGTTCCTCCCAGCACAATATGTTAGGTTGTCAGAAAGTAGGGCAAACCAAGGAGAGGGTGACCACTGCTGCTGAGGAACTGGCAACTAATGAACTCTTCTGCCTTCATTTTTGTTTCTTTGGACACCAGCTGTTTCTCTAGAGCTTGTCAAGTTAATTTTAAAATCAGAGTCATCACTGAGTCACGGAGCCAGCAGTGTACGTTGGAGGCTGTGCGTCCTCTGCCCGCAGCAGGCAGGTGCCCAGAGGCAGGTGCGATGTGTGTGTCCTCAGGTGCGGAGGCTGCAGCCTGAGGCAACTGTAAATGTTGAGTGTGCTTTCAGTCAAGAGGAAGACTGAGTTTTTGATGCAAAGATTTCTCAAGTTCGCAGAACTGGTAGGACTGGCCTCAAACCCATTGAGTCTTGCTGTTTGCAACGGAGCAACGCCTCTCCTTGTGTGCAACTCTGCTTTGCTTTTCCTTAGTCTTAGTGTTGTCGGAAAGGGGGCCCTTCTCGGCGCAAAGTCCAAGTCCTTGGCAACTCGAGCAAAGAATTGAACGAGATGCCAGAGTAAAGTACTGAAAAAGTAGTTTATTCAAAGAGATAGTACATTTCAAGGAAGTAGAAGTAGACCCAAGCAGTAGAGAATCGTTCAAGGATCCATTATTAGAAGAGAAGTTACATTCCAGAGTTTGGAGTGGGCCACGCACAAGGGCGAGGCTCAAAGGGCTCAAAAAGGAAGAAGCGGTGAAGAGAGCAGGGCGTCCAAAAAGGGAAAAAGGGCCGACTTCCCAGGACGTGGGGTTTTTATCCCTTCTCTAGAATGGGCTGTTCCCCTGAGGGCATGGGACCGCTTGATTGGCACCTGTGATTGACACGCGGTACTGTGCAGGTGCGCAAGTGCGAGTGACTGGTCTCATCTAGTTGGGTATTTTGCACCCATTTGTTTCAGGGGTAGATAACTACAATGAAAAGAAGTTTTGGGTGGAGAGGGGAGGTCACCGGGTGGTCACATCCTGTGGGACCTGCAGGAATGCAGAGGCCCAATGCCTGCCTCTAACTGCCTGCCTAGTTTTCCCCTTGAGAGACTTGATCCACATTTAAATCTCTATGGGAAGCTGAGGGACAGGAGGTCTTTTCTTCTGTATCTGCTTCCTGCTGGGCAGGGGCGTAGAGCTGTCCCCGCCTATTGGGGGATTCACGGAATTCTCACCCTAGCTGATCTCAGATGAGAGGAAAGGGTCTCAAGCTCCGCCTGGAAGACCGTGTTGGCTTCTTTGGTTGTGACTGGCAATCTTGTTGGGGTACCATCTGTATCCCCAAGGTCCCTGAAAGAGGAGAAATAGATTTTAATTAATAAATCTGTTAGCTCTCATGAAGCCGGTGGCCATTCACCGTGTCACTCAGGTGGCGTCAGTTGTCTGGGCCCAGAATGGGTTTGGCATTTAGCTTACTGGCCTGGGGGATATTAGGAAGTCACAGGCTTTCAAGTAGTTATCTGAAGCAGGGTGGGAGACTTGTATTGTTTAGGATTCAGAAACTGATTTTCAAAGCAATCAAGAAGGGGAGGGTGGGGTGTGATAGAATTCTAGGATTCAGGCTAGGAGCAGTCTTTAGCCTATGATTCACAGACTCATGAGAAGAGTGATCAAAGCCAGGAGCTAAGATGCTAAGAAGGAGACTTAACATTTCTATGGGAAAGAAATCTTAAGTCTTTGGGGGGCGGGGCACTCGGTTGGCCAGTAACATTAGTAAATGCCTTTATGGTGTCAAGTTTTTGCGGACTTTCTTTGTCTGTTTATATTTTTTATACCATTGTGAGACAATTCTCGGTGCCAGATGCGTCCTTGGACGCCCTGCCCTTCTGCCAGGACCCAGGGTCCACAGGCTGGAGGTCATTCCTCAAGTCCTGTCTGTCTGCAAAGCTCCAGGTCCCTGTGGGGTGGAGGGCAACGTTCAGCCTCTCTTCCTGGTGTCCCTGTGGCACTCGATGCCTACAGTTCTGGAAACTGGGTGCCTGAGATGAGACCTGAAGGGAGAGTGGGGAGTAGAGACCAGGAGAGCCAGGAGTTTCCTCGCCTAATGAAGGCACATGCTCGACCTTGAAACTAGGTGTGTGTTTCAGTACCAAGCACACTGGTATTTAATGATGGGCAAAACTCAATTTTGTTCCATAAAAGCCTCTCCTTGGCCAGTTTATACCACATTGAACAGTGTTGCCTTGCTCAAGCCATTCCTCTACTAATTGTTAGCACAATTTCCATCCTAATTTTTTTCAATAAGGGTAACTTTAATAATCTGTTTATTTTGGTTGCAAACTAGAGTTGGGACTAATTCTTACATAATGCTTTGCCCGGCTTCCAAGAAAGCTGATGTTTTGCTCAAGCATATGAAGTAATTTAGTAATTGCTTGAAAATCTTGCTCTGATTTTATGTAGGAGGGCAGCTCTAATCTGTTATTTTTCCCGTGGTTTTGATAGTGTTTTTGATGAATACCAAAAAAACTAACCAAACTCATTTCTGAACTTTCTTCTACATATTGTGTAGTTCATATGTCTTACCCTTTTGAATGCAAATGAAATTGCTAAGTTGATTTTTGTCCATTTATTAGATAAAATGGATCTAATCTATTCACCACAGAACAAGTTTCTGAGAACTTCAGTGCACTAATTTCTCAGGCTGATAGACATATACCATTGTCTCAGAGACAGCTGGGGCCCATGGGGGCTTTTCTGGTGTGTGTGAATCTCCAGGGACTACATCGTGGACTGGGGTGACTGCCTGGGATGCCATCACAACTTGAAAAGTGTTACTAAAAAAAGCAAGTTTCTTCTTTTTTCATAGAGAAATAGCTTCTTTAAGGCTCAGCTGTGACATGAATTAAGGCATCTCCCCAAACGTTCTCGAAGAGCATTAAATTCCATTTTGCGCCTTTGAGGACCTCAATATTCAGGTTTCTCTTTCACTTTCTTCTGTACTTTTGTCTTCACTTTTCATGACAGTTATATCTTCCTGTATTTCTAATTCAATTTTTAAATTCATTCATCATGCATTTGTGAAGCACTCGGCCCTGGGGCTACGTGAATGAAAAAAACAGCCCCAACCCTCCAGGTTGTTACCTCGTAGGAGGGAAACTTAGACACATCCACTGTAATGTGGATGGAGTGTAAGCGTCTTGCTCAGTTACATGGAGAATCTGCGGCCGCCTGGAAGTGTGGGGAGCAGTGTGCCGAGTGCTTCATAGTACATATCCTTACCTGGAAGAGAGCTGGGTGCTTCCGAATGTAGTCTTGTCATTCTCCTAACTGGACCATGTGGGTGAACATGAGCAAACAGACCCAAATGTAGCCCAGAGCACACGGCTGGCTAGCAGGGCAGAGCCTGATACCACAGCTGTGCTTCTCGAACAAGGGCTACCAGACCTGCATGTCATCCATTGAAGGTACTCGTGCCCTGAGCAGAGCATGGAGCCAGCCTGCAGGGATCCCAGCTGCGGGGGTCCTGCTGCGCCAGGGCTGTTGATGCAAGTCAGAGACCTTTCCACAAATTAGTGTGACTGGGGTGGCTTCCGTTCTTTTGTACTGCCTGGGGTTTGGAAAGGCTTTATCAAAAAGAGGCATCCGAGCTGGGTCCTCAGGGTACTCCAAGGATAAGGGAGATAACGAGAAGGGCCTAAGAGGCTGTGTCTCCTAACGGTGAGAGTCTCAGTGTGGCCGTGTGGCCGAAGAGCCACAGGCCTTTGCAGCCCGAGTGTTAGGCAGACATCTTTGTTCCACCATGTCCGAACACCTGTCTCTCCCACAAGGGGGCACTGGGGTTGGCTGGGAGTCACAAACGGGGTGAAGCTGCTCTGCGCGTTATAATAAACGATGGAAACTAATTTGAGGGCGCTTTTAGGCCACAGCAAACTGTCTGGAACCCAGCAGAGAGTGGCACAGACAGGGTGGGGGTGATGACGAGCTGGTGTTCGGTGGGCTTGTGTTTCAACGTCGTCCTGAGGGACAGAGGGGATGGCCAGGTATGCCCTGCAGGCCGGTGGCTCTTGCAATCCATCATGTGGCAGGTCCACTAGCACCGGGCTGAGGTGGCTCCAGGGTAACCGCCAGCCCCAAGGCTGCAGCCGTAATCAGGACCCAAAGGGGCAGGACTCAGACAAGCAGAGGGGCGGGGCGGGTTGATGTGGAAACGCCCAAGGAGATGAATAGGACATGGTAACTGGTGAGGTGTAGCCGGGAAGAACTTTAGATGGAGGCCTTTGGGAGGTGATGGTGACAGTGAAACAGGGAAGGTGGGCAGAACACTACCCTATGGGTGTTTTTGTTCCCCCTACGTTTCTTTTCTTTTTCGTTTTTTGATAGATTTTATTTTTTAGAGCAAGTTTAGCTTCATAGAAAATCTGAGAAGGTCCAGAGATTTCCTTTTCACCCCGTCCCTGCACACACACAGCCTCCCCATTATCACCACCCCCACCAGTGGGCCACAGTAACAGTCGATGAACCCACACTAACGCCACTGTCACCCAAACCCCATGGTTTACATGAGGGTCACTCGTGCTGCTGCACATTCGTTCTGTGGCTTTGGACTGCCCTAGGTTTCTGACAGGTGAGTTTGAGGGATACCTGGAAGAAATCAGATAAAAATGTCCAGAACGCAGGTAGAAACAAATCTGGGGGGAGTTCAGGGCTGGAAGAGATTGGGGATTCAGTTATTATATGATGGCTGAGACCATGGAAGTGGGTCGTGGAGTTGGAGGGGCAGTCCAGAGTGACTGAGGAGCTGGACAGACTGGCCAAGTATGTTCCTCAGTTAAATGAAAGGAATGAACAAACCCAGGCAGGGATAGTATGTTCACCGTTTGGGAGCAAAACCACCAGTTAAGAATCAGTTAGATGGGACTTGAGACTGTGTGTGATGAGAGTAACTATTAACATGTCTTTAGAGAAATGCTCTGATCTCAGAGTTGTGCCACTTTTAAGACAGCATGATTAAGACAAAAATTTGATTGTTACACATGGGACTTAAATAGACCAATAATGAAAAATAATCTTCTAACCATTGTGTTTAACTCCACTTAAACAGATCATCTGGTTCAGGGACTGAAAACTTTTTCTACAAAGGGCCAGATACTAAATATTCTAGGCTTGGCCGGCCTTATGGCCTCTACCTTGACTTTTCAGTTCTGCCATTGCAGTGTGAAACCTCCACAACAAAAACATGCGTGTGGCTGGATGAGGCCTGTGGGTGGTTTGCTAATAACCCCGATCTAATTCATGAGAACTTATCATACCTGGCTGGTATCAGTCCCTTGACTAAGTCCAGACTGCCTCTTTATCACATCATTTGCCAAAAATTCAGGCCCAAGAGCAGTTTCTTCCTGTGAGCTCACGGCCCATCAAGTAACAAGGGTACAGTGCACGCACTGGTGTCAGTGTGCACCACGCTCCTGAGTATGTCCTCCCTCCACCGCATGAGCTCCGCACAGCACACACTGCACGTGGCTTGTCAGACATCTCCTCAAGAGGGCAATGGAGGGAGGGAAACAGAACTAGCTCAGAGGCCAGAGCCTGATTGTATCAAACTACAATGCAGACCAAAAGATGTGTAGTTTCGCACCTTAACCATAGTAACACAACCAGTAAATATTTGAAGGCTGTTGGTCACTTAGGTTACAGAACTGGGCAAAGCAGTTCCAGAAGGGGGACTGGGACGGGGACAGACAGACACACACACACACAGACACACACACACACACACACACGTCGGACACACACACACACACACACGTACGTCAGACAATTAAGCTCTCGAACTCACCCTAGAAAAAGTGCTACTTACCTCATGGCTAAATATCACTACGGTCTCCTTCAAAGTACTCCCCTTGGAAGCTAGGCACAGACGCCAGCGCCTAGTCCACCCTTAAAGTCATTGGGGGCCAGATCACTTGAGTAGGGAGGGTGTTCCAATAG
This sequence comes from Hipposideros armiger, assembly GCF_001890085.2. Lineage (NCBI taxonomy): Eukaryota > Metazoa > Chordata > Mammalia > Chiroptera > Hipposideridae > Hipposideros > Hipposideros armiger. Next base: position 311,385 of record NW_017732367.1, on the reverse strand, counting down.
TTATCTGATTACTGGCTAAAAACTCCCTCATGGACAGTGTTGTGATCCAAGAGCCATGAATTGTTGACAAAAAGTTCAGGTCTTTTTCACGCAGCCTTTCCAGCACTTCCAAATAGTAAACTTAGTTAACTGTCCAGTTGGTACAAATTCATAATGAATAATCCCTCTGATATCAAAAAACGTTAGCAACATCATTAGAAGTTTGCAAACTTAACTGCCCGACCTCGTGTGTATATACAGAGGGTGCCCAAAAAAAGTATACACATTTTAAGGAAACTATTAAAATTATAATATTCAACATATACTGATGAAAACGATGACTACAAGTCACTTTTTTTTTTTTAAAGATTTTTTTATTGGGGAATTGGGATGGGAACAGTGCTGGGGAATTGGGGTAAGGGGAACAGACAAGTTGCTGTCGTTTTGTTCTTCAGGCTAGTTGTGGAGGACGTTGCTTCACTGGCCCAAGTTGGCACCATCATTGCGCTCTTCCCGGGCGAGGCACATCAGTCGCCGGCTTCTGGACGGC
>NW_017732367.1:292817-310777 GCF_001890085.2 Hipposideros armiger | reverse complement strand
GCCGGCGACTCATGGCAGCCCAGCTCCAGGTTGAGCTGTTCTTCAGCATCTTAGCTGTAGAGGGCAGTGTCACTAACCCTCATATGTGGGATCTGAACCAGGGTCCTCTGGCGTCCCAAACCAGTTCTTAACCATCGCGCCACTCGGCCGGCCCTACAAGTCACTTTTGATCTCTGCAATTACAAGAGGTGCTACTCAAAGTGGTTACCGTCAGCGTAATTTTAATGGTTTCTTAAAATGTGTATACATATTTTTGGCACCCTCTGTATATATACACAATATATATAAATATACTATATAGCATGTATTTTGTGAGCTGTTTTATTTATGTAATTTTTAGACATTCCTTTCATTTTGGTTTTCAGGGGAGCCCTGGAAGCTTATGTCCAGTCAGTAAGAAGTAGAGAAGGCAAAGAATTTGCACCAGTTTATCCTGTGATGGTTCAACTGCTTCAGAAAGCTATGTCTGCTCTTCAGTAATAACATGAAGTATTTTTTCTTCTCCATTTTGCGCTAACCCATTCAGGGTTGGCTGTGAAACTAAACACATACTCTAAAAGATAGCTATTATCCACTATTTTAAGAATGTAATAGACTTTTTGTATTGCCTAGTGATCTTTTTCTGTTTACCTCTTTAGCCCTTTTACCTTAAGTAGCATAAAACGTCAAAAATCATTACCACCTTCAAACATCAGGGTCCTGATTTCTCCAGGACATCCAACTCTTTTCCTTTCAGGCTTCTCTGAGGCTAAAACTTCTTTCTCATCACACATAGTTAAGTATCCTGCACCCCGCAACCAGCCTTTTTCCTCAGTAGGTGAGTTTGTAGCCCAGTGGTTCCCACATCTGGTTGCACATTAGAATTACTGGTGGAAGCTTTAGAAAAACCCTGATATTAATTTGTACCCTGTATTGATACATCTGGGGGTAGGAGCTAGGCATTAGGATTTTTAAAAAACATCCCCAAGTGTTTGCAATATGTAACCAAGTTTGGGAACCACGGGCATAGCCCAGAGCCAAGATGTAGGGCTAAATGTTTAAATGTCATACTGTAGCTGTAATAAAGATAGAGCAAAGCTGTCTTTATCTTTGCGTGTCATTTTATTAAAAGCAGATGTTGGGGCTGTTTAACTTTGTAACAGAGATGCCAAGTTAAAAATAAAAACAATTTTTACTCTACAAAGACTCTTATAAATAATAGACAATCTAGGTCTTTTTCTATTGCCCTTGTTCTGTTAACATCTTTAATGCTTAAAATCCCATCAGCAACTTAATTATTTCCCATCTCCTGAACCTGTTATCCTGACGTCTCGTGCATAAAGTTCAGTCAAGATCAATCAGCAGAAGTCAAAGATAAACAATTTTTTTCATTTTATTTGAAATAATATACAAGAATATAGTGTGCAAAATTTAGGGGCAACATCATGAAGTGTGATGAACTGAAATCGATTTGACAGCTGTGATGCCTAACCAGAAATACCATGTGGTTAAGTAACATGAAAAGCCATGATTGTAGCTCCGAGCAAAAGCAGCTGTATTGCCAATGTATTTGCTCTCATTTCCGACAGTTGGAGGAAAAGTAAAGTGCGAGTGTTGCACTGCAGTAAGTGCAAAGTCTGCCCCCACCATAAAGATACGATGACAAAAGATACTTAGGATATGTGGCTGAGGAGATACGAACACAGTTTAAAAATACAACGGTGTCAAACTGTTAACAGCACCCTGACGGCGACTTCGTCCCAATGCCATGAACTGGTGGCCTGGGCTGCGTCTCCACTGGACGGTGGGCGGTGCTGCCACCTGGTGCCTCAGCTCAGCGTGCTCCGGTAACTGCAGCAGGCGGCTCCTGCTGGGACGGACGCGACACCAGCCACCTGCCAAGGTCCTGGTGGCCCTTGGCACTGGCCAGGAACTCCTGTTTGGCACAGATGCTGAGCCCTATGACGGCTGCTCAAGGACAGGCCAACCCCAGCTTCTGTTTCATTCCATCATGTGTACAATGCAGATTAATAAGCAGTAAGGAGCCAATGTATGAACAGCAGTTACATATTTTTAAATTCCCCTTTTGTACAATTTAAAACATGTATACACTTCTCCGCTTTCTACTGTACTTTAGCACCACAGGATATCAATTTTCAAGCCTATATTACCTGATAGACATATATGAAGTTTGGAAGAAAAATAAGGCAATTTGGTTTACAATGTTGATAGTTTTAGCTTACTTAATGCTCTAATGGAGAAAGCACATCCTCACTCTTATTATTAAATCATTTCGAGACTCAAGGCTATCAGTATCTTATGGTCACACGAATTCAGGACAAATGGTAAGACCTTGATCTTCTAGGTCTTTCCACCCACAGTCAGTGTATATGCAAATGCAGGCTTCACATAAGCATCCTGGTTCAATGCTGTTGTGAGCCCTGAGGAAATAAAAACACAAAGAACAACTCAGTGAATGTCTACAAATCAACAGATACTAATTCTACAAATGAAAGCTAAGATGGATAATATGTTTATAAACTATTAAAAATCACTTTCTCAAAGGTGGGGATTTTAAAAAGTTTGCTAATATCTGGTGGCTTAAGCATCCAGAAAATTTATAAAAATGATGATAAGAGAGATAAGAGTAGGATTCGAAGGGGACCCAGGCAAAGTCCTACATGGTCCTAAGGTAATAAAGAACTTAAAAAAATCCAGTTAAGCCACACTCTTATATTGCAATCTGACCACTATTTCTTTAAAAGAAATTCTTGAAAAATTTAAACGGACGTAAACTACACGTTACTATCAAGAAACAGGCACAAATACACAGAATCTCAGAACCTTTGGCCAGCCCTCCTGCTGCACCCTAATGTCCTTCTTCCCGTCATCTTCAGATATTTAAAATTGAGCTCATTCTGTTCTATCATGTGACTTTCCTTGTAATTGATCTAAAAACAACTTAAAGTATGCTAGTCTGGTGATGGAAAACGTCTAACAATCACGTCTATCCAAGATAGCATTATGGTACAAACTTGACCAGTCTTCCTGGGCCTATTTCTTCTCCTTCCTGAGGTTTTTAATTTAGAAATTCGGTACAATGTCAGAAGTCCCCAAGAAGGTTGGTTAACATACCCCCATGCCTCCAATATCTGTATTGCCCCTCACCAATTAGGAAAAGGCTGTTGAGACATACCATCCCAAATTAGAAATAATTTCTACTGTGATATTGAGTTAGTAACACCCATTTTTCAATCCAACTAGAAATATACATTGCAAAGTTATTTTCCCACCTCAGCTTCTTCCTAAGCATGTCTGAGACTTCTACTTTTCATACTAAAGGAGTAAATGGCACTGACTGGTGAAAAGAAAGGCAGCCTGCCTGACATGACAGTGTGAAAACACTATTAAGTTCCGAAGTATAAAAAAGCTGAGAACACTATCAATACAGCTTTTAAAGACTAGACAATTGCTCAAACTTGCCAGTACAGTTCTGCAGGGAAGTCACGATAATGTTAAGCAACTACTTGTGGAAACATACTGAATTGGTTCTTTTCCTTTTCCAACAGTCAGGATTTAAACGTTTCTGTTCTTCAGCCAAAGCCTTTGCTTCTAATGTATACATCCTTCTCTCTTCATTCTTCATTTTCTTCCACCTGTCACCAAGGATCACACTTATGGCTCTGCAAAATAAATATTTACACAATGCTGAATGCAAGAATTTTTCATAAAACTCATATCAAGTGCTGCTACTTCAGGAAGAAATTAAAATTAAAAGACAATCTTGTCCAACATAGAACTGGGAAAAGGTCAAGACTATAGTCATCATTTCCAGTAAAATCTCAAGTCATGTGGTCCATTCATCGCAATCTCGGCAGTTAGTCTCCTGGAATAGTGCCAATATTTCCAAATGTCAAAGGACATCAAAAATGGCTAAAAAATGGATATTCTACAAAGCTTAGATTTAAAGAAAAAAAGTTACTATTTCAAAGAAATGGTTTAAATTACTATTGGCTCTATCCCGATCCACTGGTTTAACATACTAAGGCAGGCAACATTCACCTTTATTTTTTAAAAGCTAGTCTTACTTTCTATCTGTGCCCATAACCTTTCAAATAATTATAAATCTTTTTTCATTCACGCAACCATTAGTGAAAATGTGGTGACATTAACTATGCACATTTACTGTTTCTCTCTTAAGACACCAAAAAAACCTTAGGCAGTATTTGTACTTCTCCCTTGAGAAAACTGGATAAACTCAAAGGGGAAGAAGTCAAACTGTTAAAAAGACATCATGATAGAAATATGAAGCTATTTCCCATTTATATTCGTTAATCTGTCCCAAACATACTATACAGTCTCATCTAGGACACGTACATACAAACCATTTGCCTTTTTTGAAGAGTTTTTAACTATTCATTTCATGACAAGCACACACAACTAAAGTTCCTGGAATGATCGCATGAAGTAGAAACAAGCGATGGGATACTAGCGGCAGCTGAGCTTTTGAAGAACAGTAACCACAAGCTCTACTGCTTAAAAAGAAATGAAATGTGTAGTAAATCTATTTTTTAATCCATTGACTTGATGCAATTCAACACTACTGCATCTTCCTCTACTAAAATAAAAATCAGCTTTTGTAGTCTCTGGGTTAAGGGTACCACATGCTGGTTGACACATTTACCAGACAAACAAACCAATAAGAAATACTCGCATATGTATCACTACCCCAAAATCAGTGATGCATTTGATATAAGCTTCTCTTTTTAAAATACAAACAAAAATTAAGCTCTTGAGAACAGACTGGTGGTTACTAGATGTGAAGGATGAGGGGCGGGATGAAATATGTGAAGGTGGTCAAAAGGCACCAACTTCGTTATAAAAGAAGTCAGTCATGGGGATGTAACGTACGTCAGAGTGACGTACAATACTGCATTGCATATTTGAAGGTTGCTAAGATCTCAAAAGCTCTCATCACAAGAAAAAAACTTCATAACTCGTATGGTGATGATGTTAACTAGACTTACTGTCATGATAATTTTGCAGTATATATAAATATCGAATCATTATTCTATACACCTGAAACATGCTATATGTCAATTATATCACAATATACATACATATATATAAAAATTAAGCTCATGAGACATTCAAACCTGAATTCAAAACAATTATTTCAGTGGATAATCAATTTGACTTTTCTCATAACATCACGGGTAAAGGAAACGGTGGTTTTGACTGTTAGGGAACTAGGAAGAATGATTAATTTTTATACATGGAGAACTTGGTTTGAGAGGGAGTAAGCAGCAGAGGACCATAAGAGATGCTAGATGTAAGGACACAGTAAACAGAATAGGAAGGACTGAAGTTAACTGTTATTTCTGGGCTTTCCTGAGGACACCTTGAGGTTTAGTCCTGACAAACCTGGCAGTTATTACAAATTGCTAATGCCTGCACATGCCAGTGTGACAGTTGTAAAATAAGTACATCCTTGAGATCTGACACAAAAAAGTGCTAGTCTTCTCTATAAAGCTTTTCTATGAAGATGGAGCTGTCAGCTGTTAGAACTGTGTCCTCTAACAGGCAAATGACATTTAATACTATTTTAGAAGGCAGATCCTTACCACTTAGTAACCTAATTATAAGTATTATAATTATGCATAACCCTAAAAATTCCACTTGAACTTTTTAAAGTCAACCTAAGAAAATAGAATTCAATAATAAAAGCTATTGAACATTAAGTTTAATTGTCCCAGTTCCTGTGAACTGCTCTGAAGTGTTAATTATTACAATCAGAATCACCACTATTTTTACCTGTTATCTTTCCCTGGATACATCTGAGTATATTCAACTCTGTATTTTTTGGCAAAAAGCATGAAGGCATTCATTGGTCTTTTGCACTTGTTAGGAGAAGTGGCACTCACAGTCCCTGAGCTGTGGGTTTTGACCGCTTTCGCATACAGAGAACTGGACGAGAGCTGTGATGGTCCAGGGGAGCCACAGTTTTTACTGAATCCAGATCTTGCAAAGTCTTGACCGCCAGGTCCCCCGCATGACAGAGACGCACGGCGCTGACGAGCCATACTACTTAGCACATAGACTGCAGAAGAATCCATAGGCGTGAAGTCATAGCTTAAAAAAAAATGTATAACATGGTTTTAATTCAATTTAATGATCTGCTTTGTAAAAACTGGATTTTTAAAAAACCTTTAACGTATGATAGGATATTTCAATGTATTTCCCCCTATATAATGTTACCAAAACTACTTTAACAACTTCACCACTGACAGTTACTTGTAAGTTGAAAGCTTATGGATACACTGACTATCTTTGGAGAACACAAAAGTTTTAAAATAAAAGACTTCAAGCATCCCCCGAAAGGAATCTGTTGTAATCCACATACGTGACTCTCACTAGTCTCTCCAGATCCCACATCCCCATGTCTTCTTTTTTTTTAAGCTGAGCCATCCTGCCTATTGGCAGCTCAGTTCAGGCCAGGAATCGAACCACTGTTGCTCAGAGCTCAAACTCTTGAGTGAGCTCTTAACCAACTGAGCCACTCGGCCAGCCCTCCCATGTCTTCTTACTTTAGATTCACTTTTTGACCAATTTTATCATCTGACTTGGCCTACAGAAGCCTAGAACTAGAAAATTAAAATGGAGTGGCATGCATACACCAGGCCTGCAGACTAACGACTGCAGATGATAAACTGCTGGGTAGGGTGGTCAAAAGCAGTCAGTGCAGCTAAAGGCACTTGAAAATGCAGAGTAATCTGGGCCATCTGTTCATTCAGGTACAGTCATACATAAAGGGTGCCAAAAAACATATACACATTTTAAGAAAGGAAAAAACTATTAAAATTGTAATAATATATACCGATAACAAAAGATGAATACAAGTCATGTGTGTACATTTTTTGGGCACCCCAGTATGCATCAGTCTCCCCAAAAGACTATCCATCTGTTGTAACATAGCCTAATAACTTAGAAAGTAAAAACCCACATTGACCAGGACTGGCCATACTTTGTTTGGTATATTCAGTTTACACAGGCACAGAAACTATCTCTTCATATCATCTCTTATCTCAACAAGCTTGCTCAGCGGGTATCATTATCATCTCTTTTATGTGAAGAAACAAGCTAAGAAAGATCAAGTCCTGCCGCCCAAGGCCACACAGCCACTAGATCCAAACCCAGGTCAGTCTGTGCACCTCCAAAGCCCAGGTTTCCTCACCAATACCAGGTGCTTTCTCTGCACTGACACTGGCTATCCTCAAGGTGAACAAGTAATCATCATATTAACTGAAAATATCAGCTGAAAATTAGAGCAAATGTAGACCACAGTCTAAAGAAACACCTGTGAGAAGAATTCTCTTTTGTTCCAACTGTGTTAACTCCTGCTTATACTTTTTATCTTAGCAGAAAACCTTGTATTCATTTTTTATTCTAAACCCAACTCCTACTTCTCTCCCTGAAACAGAAATTCTGATAACTCATCAAAACAGGTTCATGTTAGCTGAAGGAAGTGTCTGCCTAAAGGTAAAGCATATGTGCTTATGAGTTATTCTATTCTAGAGAGAGCTAAACGAATGAGGTCCATGCCATTAACTGCATGTCGTAAAAATGAATTCTACCAGTTATCAACTACACAATGTCTGCTTTATAGGAGTATTATATGAAATGAATGTATTTAAAGTATGACTCCAAAATCATCTAATGAATGCATAGCAATCAGTATTATGTCAGAGAGACTCTAGTATAAGCTACTCCCAAATATAAATTAGAAAAACAGCAAACTTAAGCATTATAAATAAATCTGACACAAAAGTATTAATCTCTACTGAGGCAAATATTTAATTACAATTTAAAATACCAAAATATTTCAAATAGGGCAAGATAACATGGATGGACCTCGAGGATATTATGCTAAGTGATGTAAGTCAGAGAAAGGTAAGTACCGTATGATCTCACTAATATGTGGAATCTAAAAAAACCAAACTCATAATAATGGAAATGGTTGCCTACTGGGTGGTTAGGGGATGGGACAGATGATGTTTAAGGGTACAAACATGCAACGAGTAATATGTAAGCCCTAGAGATCCAGTGCACAGTGTACAGACGACAATACTGTAATGTAATCATCTAACTTGCTGAGAGACTAGAACTTTAATTATTACAACCACTAAAGGGATGATAATTATATAATATGACAGAGGTGCTAATAATCCCTACAATGGCAATCTTATTATATAATATAAATGTACAAATTAACATGTTGTACACCTTAAATTTACACTATGTTGTATGTCAAATATATTTCAATTACAATTTTTTAAATAGGGTAGGCTAACTACTGAAACTTGAAAACTCTACCATCTAGTGGCACAAATATAACCATCACCTATTTCCATTATGGATACAATTTAAAGCAGTTTGAAATATTCAATCACAGAATTCTGGATTTTGCCATAACTATAGCATTAAAATATTACATAGAATACCTAAAAAATAACTTAATCTTTTGCTATACCACCTCAGCATCAGTTTCTTCACTACCTGTGGTTCCTGAAATGGGCCTTCTCTCACACCTCTGCTTTCTGTACACACCATTCATTAAACTTAAAATGCCATTTCCGACCTTCATTGTCTAATTATTACTCTTAATGAAAAACTCCACAATAGCGGAGTATCTATTGACCATGTCATATAAACTCATTTAATCCTCCCTTCAATATTATCCTCCTTTTACAGATTTTTAAAAAGCCATAGAAAGGTTAAATCAACTTACCCCAGCTTCCATAGCAAATCTATTGCAGAGCCAGGATTTGAACCCAGGCAGTCCAGCCTCAGAGCTCAGGTTCCTACCAGGCTACACTCTCAATCAGCGCGCCCCCCACACTATGCACATTTACCAATTCATTTCATTCTCTAGGCTGGAAGTGAAGAGGCAGGCAGGCCCGCGTCTTAACTGATTTAAATCCCCAATGCCGAGCACATACTAATGTTTGATGGGTGGCTGAGAGGGTAAAATAAATATTTTCGCAAACATAATGATGCAAAATTTTAATTGGGTTCAAATCCCACCTCTGCCACTTACAAATAATATGACCTTGGGCCAGTTAAACCATTTGGCCTCAGTCTATATTCTGTCTGTAAAATGAAGATAATACATGCTATGCAATGCTGCATAGCTGAAAGAACAATACATGTATGAAAACACTTAGGGCAGAAGCTGGCACATTATCTCAATGTCTTGAATGGGCTTCTTCAAATCACGCTCCCACTTGGAAGCGTCCTTCCCACAGGACAGCTCATCACTGTATTGCTGACTTCTGGTCCTTACCAAGCTACAATCTACTCAATGTCTTCCCTGTACAGCATGACTCAAGGGCTTGCCCCAAGTCCCCCAAGTGGGACATGGGCAATTATTCTGGGGTTCCTAGTTCCTCCCTAAACTAAGCATGTCTTCTTTCTGCCATCCTTTCCCTTCTTGCCCGCCTTGTATCAGGCAGTATCTCCCTTAACCACCCCACAAGCCATAATCTAACCCACAATGAAAACCTAGTCAACTTCACATTGCTCAACTTGTTCATGGTTTCTCCTGGATGAAACTGCCCATTTCCACTCCTTTATGGGGAAGGGGAAAAAGGGATGTTGCTGTCACTCCACAATAAAATAAGACCAATGCAAAGGTCATCCTAAGAGTGATTGCTACTCAGTAGGACCAAACAATGAGCACTTGCCATCTTGGAAAAACAGAAATTAGGTAGCCAAATGTTCCTTTTGCTTTAAAAAAAACAAACTTTTGCACTATGCAATACTTGATATATAAAAAATGTAAAATTTGTAACAGAAAAATATACATAACATATATAGGAAGCATACAAATAAATGAGTAAACCCAAAACCTAAATTAAGCAACAGAATTATTTCTAACATCATCAAAGTTCCACATCTGCCAACCCCCAGAGATAACCGGTCTCCTAAATGGTTTATCATTCCCTTTTTCAATAATTTTATTATAAAAATAATGCATTATTCATAAATACAACATATAAATACTATAGCAGCATTAATTATGGTAATGTCAATTTTTTAACATGTAACCATGTTTCACTGTGCAGAGGAAGGTATAGCAGGCCTGACCACTATCCTTTCAAAGGTTTACAAGGTTGGCCCTTAATTAGTATCTGGAAACTTGGATTTCGGGAAGGTTCCCATCATTCCTACAACCGAGAAGAGTGGCCCAATTCCCAAAACTGTGTGTACAAACAATATGGTTTACCCTGAATACCTGCTTTTGGAAGTTTGAAATTTTGGTACGTGCCAGCCTGAGGCAGCCTGTGCGACCGGCTCCCAGTAAAAAACCTGCTGAGTGTCTAACGAGATAAGACACTTAGTAGATAACATTTCATACATGTCATAACTCACTGCTGACGGATGTAAGTATGTCCTGTGTGACTCCACTGGGGGAGGACTCCTGGAAGCCTAGCTTCTCCCAGACTTCACCCATGCCTTTCCTTTTCCTGATTTTGCTTTGTATCCTTTCACTGTAAGAAATCCAAGCTGTGAGTGTAGCTATTGGGTTGTCGGGAAACTCATGACACATTTTTGCAACGAAAAACAGAAAAAATACATCATGACTTTTCCGACAACCCAATATATGCTGAATCCGTGAGTCTTCCTAGTGAATCACTGAACCTGGGGTGGTCTTGAAGACCTCTAGCATAACTATATGATATGTATTATATATACTATATAAATACTGTATAATACAAATATATTTATAATTTTATTACATATATTTCCAAAGAATGATTCCATAAAAAATGGAATCACAGTGTATACTACTGAGACTAAATTTTACTAAACATTATTTCTAAAGTTGATTCATGTGTTAAAATGTACAGCTAAGTAAGTTCATTCACTTTCCGCTTAACATAGCTATGAACTTATTTACACACCTCCCAGCTCACGTCCACAAGAGTTTACTTCTCTAAGGGTACATTACAGAGGAATGGAATTGCTGATATCCAGTGTTATAAGGCCAAATTATCTTCCAAAATTTTGTTTACACTCTCACCAAAACAAAGAAGTTACTACTGATCTATATCCTAAGAATACTTAGTATGAGACCTTAAAATTTTGTCTCATTTTCTAATTTTTCAAGGAAGAGTGTATTTGAGCAATACAATCAAGCAGCATTTAGATTCCAATGTTGCAGATGTTATTAAGCATATGGCCTGTGCTTTTTTTTAAGGAAGCAAACAATAAGCATTTATTTTTCAAATAATGGAATGTTTCCTCTGAAAGGAAAAGGAACCTTTTACTAGGAATCTGGAGGTCTGGACTCCAGCTTCTGCTCTGCTTCTGAGTGACCATCTCTCTCTCGCTACCCTTTTTGTTTCCCTTTTCTCTTTTTTAATTTTTCAATTACACACAATATTAGTTTCAGGTGTATAACATAGTGATTAAATATTTACATAACTTATGAAGTGATCACCCCAATAAATCCAGTACCCAGCTGACCCCATAGTTATTTTACCATATTATAGACAAGTATATTCTCTATGCTGTACTTTACATCCCCATGACTACTGTGTAACAACCAATTTGTATTTCTTAATCTTGTCACCTTTTTCACCCATTCCCCCAACCCCCTTCCCATCTAGCAATCATCAGAATGTTCTCTGTATTTAGGAGTTTGTGGCCTGTGCTTTTTAAAATATTAGTTTCACTTATTCTTTTGATATATGAATATATTAACTTTATATTTTATTAATTGAATGAAATAAAATCTAGCCCCCAGCAGGAACTATTGAGAATTCTCTACCTAATACCTGTGGATTTGACAATTATCTTAAAGAATGAGTCTTAAAATCCAGGATGTCTACATACAGACTTTTTTCTGGGTACTTCCTGGGAGTAGGGGGACCAATTGTCCCTGTCTGCCCAGGACTGACAGGTTTCCAGGGATGCTGGACTTTCAGGGATGGACCCAGAGAAGTTCTACGCAAACTGAGACAGTTGAGTTGACCTTCTTGAGTGTCAGGACACATGGGGTCTTTCTGTCCTATCGTGCCACTTAACAGCAACATGATCTCAGGAGAAATCACTTCCCTCTTAAGTTTTTACAAATGTCAAGTTTCTGCTATATTTACTATTTGTTAAACCATGCAACTAATGCCCTTGGTCAAAATGCGTATTAAACAAAGACAGTTAACTAAAGAAAAAAAGATATGGCTAACTACAAAAATACTAAGAGATTTATGGACTGGTTAAAAACAACTGGCCAAATATAACTTTTTTTTTTGGGGGGGGGTCTAACTATCAAAGCTGATCTATTAAACTCCTGGTTATATAACATATTTTTCCTAACCTAATCCTAAATGAACTCACTTTTTCCTATATGACTACTCTTACGTAAAAGTCCCCATAAGCTGTTGGTTTTACTTTAATTACATAATACTTTTTCACTTAACACTTTGTATGCGGGCATTTTCCCGCCAAATCGCGTCGTAACAAAGAGGTCTCTATACCTGAGTTAACTCCCGCGCTTTGGTATCACATTGTTTGTGGAAAACGAGTAAACTCGTCATAGCGCTTTAACTCAGGTATAGAGACCTCTTTGTTACGACGCGATTTGGCGGGAAAATGCCCGCTTACAAAGTGGTATAAAAAGCACTATGACGAGTTTACTCGTTTCCCACAAACAATGTGTTAATCATGTATATGTACTTCCTCTAAGTAGTTCTTTTGTAATTCTCAAATCTTTAAAGGTTTAGCCTCTTCGATATCTGACTTAGCAATCAGTAGGGAGATTAAGGGTAAACTTTGACAGGAAAAAAAACCCAGAAATAAAAACTGACCCAGTATTACCTTTTAAATGTATCAAAAACACCTGAATCATCAAAATTAATGGCATCGGGGTGTCCAGGAGGTAGACATACATCACCAATGTGAATCTCACAACACGGAATGCCATGCTGTACCACGGTCAAGCTTGGATAAAACGATGACCAACCTACAGTTAAATCAAATAATAGCTGCATAAAGGATGGGGATTGACAGAAAGCACACTATTATATTCAGATATATCATTTCTGAGCCTTACAAAATAAAGTTATTATTTAAAATAATTCCCAAGAAATTTTCTAACACAAGTCATGTATCTTTGCCATCAAGCCAAGTACAAACATTTTCTTTAAGCAATGCAAAAGCCCTCCAAAACGTAGCTTAATTCAACAATAGAGGCTATCAGTTAGCACTTCCATCATTCTACAAGCTAGTGAGTGACAGATGACGATGAGTGAGACCATTAGATCCTCTGAATTATGTTTAACATGGTGGTATTGTAGTAAGGCTCTGAAAATTGATTCAGGTATACAATATAATTGGTAACCCTAAACCAAAAAGCAATTACTAGAATACTCCATTCTCCAAACTATATACTGAGAGAGCTTATTATATAGTATGCTACACGAATCTGAAAGTTTTCATACCCATAAGAAGTAGAGGTTGGTCTGACTACCATACCATTAAGACAATAAGGCATTTCCTATGGTAGTTTTATTTAGTTTGAAATTTTCCCTTCAATTTTTTTCCCTTGATCATCAAAGAATTATGCCACAAGATATAATTATAGATTTAAGAAGATTTATTTTAAAAGTTACTAAAAATTCAAATTGAAGCCCTACCTTTATTTTTAACATAGAAAGGGTGATCCAGTTTACACTCTACGGTTAGCAAACCATCCTCCACTGTACCAGGATCAAAAGTCAACTTCAGTACAGACTCCCCAAATGATATACTTTCTTCATGTGATAACAGTTTTAGACCATCAGAACCATAGCCCTGAAAATACATGCATATAGTGAATGAATTGGCAATGTTCAATTCAACACACAGTGAAATTCCTATTACATAAGACTTTGTGGAAAAGGTAAAAACAAACAAGACAGTGTCTCTGTCTTTAAGGAGCTTTCATCCAGTAGTGAAGAAAAGCACATATATAAATCACTACAATATAAGACAGACTGGAAAAGGCATTTTAATTCAAGTGTAAATAATGCTAACGGAGTTTAATAAAGGGAGACATCAATTCCAAGAGAGAGACATTAGGGAGGCTTTCAATTCCCATTTGAACTAGGATTTAAAAGAAAAATGAAATTTAGGAAGGTAGAACGGGCATTATACCAGGAATAGTTGTAACTAACACCTGCTTTGGGGAGTGCTGAGTATTTGCCAAAAACACAATCTGAGTTCAGAGTTGGGGCGAATAAGACTGAAAAGGAGGGGCCAGTTAGTAAGTAAAGGGTCTTAAAGACAAAAGTACTTCAACTTTCCTTTGAGAGGGTCCTGGGAAGTCAATAACAGTATTTTTATTAATATGATTGTTCATTTTGAGATAATAAAGACTACAGAAAAAAGTTACCTCTAATATTCAATTATTTAAAGATATAAGAGAAACCTATCAGTCTTGAATTGACAAGTACAGTGGTGGTAGAACTAGGCTAAATTTAAATTCAGCAAGTGTTTATTGAATATTTAGTACATGCCAGGTACTAGGCTCTGAAAATACAAGCATTAACAACACATAATCCCTACCCTTAAATTCACAGATAAACAAAGGAGACAGACATGCCAACAGCCAGCTATAGTATCCAATTACACTAGTGCATGAACAAAGTAAAGAATGAGAGAGAAGAATGACTGTAAAAATCTTTTAAGGAAACAGAACTGATAACTAAATATGAAGGGATAGTCATAACTAAATATGAAGGGATAGTCTGCTTCATGGTCTTGAACCTGGCAATCGAGGATAACACCACCTTTAAAAAAAGAGGAGGAAAGTAGGCCAAAAAGAGGAAGAAAAAGGTGAATCCAATGCTGGTTACACTAATAAGCTGAGTTTGAACAACTGGTTGATATTCATACACAGGTGTCTAATACGCACTTGGAAACATGCAAGTGAAGGCTATGGACGTCTATTTGTAAATAACTGAATTACAGACTGTCCTACTTCTTAGACCTACAAGCCCTTAAAAAGACTCCAATCCCATCTTACAGATCAGGAAGCCAGTGCCTAGTGGGATTAACAAGCTGCCCAAGGTCAGTCACACAAATAGTTGCAGGAAAACCATAAAAGCACCCATGTTTCCTGGCCCCAAGTCCAGGGTGCTTTCCTCAGGCCCCATGGGGGGGGGTGCCGACATGATCACAGACAGGAAGTGGCTAAGAGTGCAGAGGAGCAGAACCTTGTCTCCCATTCACCATTCAGGGTGGACAAGACTGAGACGTTAAAAAGAGAATCAAGGCCCTGCCTGCTTCACAGATCAAGAGAAGACAATGTCAGGAAATAAGTCACTGTGCCAGATACTGCAGAGATGTCAAACGGAACAAGCAGCAGTCTTTCTAGAAATCAGAATAAAGCTAGTAACCTCTAAGACAACTTTAGTAGAGTGGCACCGGCCACTCAGGCTAAGGCAAACTTCATTATAATGAACAGCAAGAGGGAGAAACTGAAGGCAGCCATGTAGGGACTAATTTTTTCAAAAAACTCAGTAGGGACAGCAAGATCAAACAGGAATTTTAAACAAGCACACTGCACATACCCTATCGCTCTCCCACAGTGGAGCTGGAGAAATTCAAGATGTCACACACAAGGTGTCAACCATTTTTATCCTACTATTGCCCACTAATGCTTTTGCTGATTATCAACTTAGAAAAAGCCAGTGTTTTATGCAGTTATTTAAAAAATAACTTAATGTAAGCAACTCTCGATTACCCTGAGGGGAATAAACCAGTTTGTAGATTTCCTAAGACAAGTCTTTGGTTCACTGACAGATTGATTCATTTTGAATGCCAGTGTAGTTGTCCACATCTAAGAAAGTATAATAATACAGGCAAACCTTAGCCACTCCATCAGGCTAAGCAACAACAAATAGTCACAGAGCCTCTACCTAAAATATAAGATGTCACTTAAATATGAAAGGAAATGGAGGCTACTCCTGTAGATTAACAATAAACCTTGTTTCACTTTGAAAGGTTTTTTACAGTTTGGGGAATCTGACACCAACCTTGTGCGTGCCCATCTGGAGGGGTTCCTCACTGTCACAGCCTTCGGCTCTGGCAAAGTCTTCAGCATCCTGCCACTCCTTATTGCTTCCCTTATGAAAGCACAGGCGTGTGCCTGAAGTGTAAGTAAAAACAAACATTAGATTTGTGACTAGTTTGCTACACAAGCAAGCTGTGAAAATTCAAGTGTGTTTTTACCTTTTAAAAAACAGTGCCAAGCAGTTGAAGGCCAGGAATTGCACCATCCCAAATCATCATCATCCGAGAGGGAGGACATGCAGAAAATGCCAGATTCTGACTCACTATTTGCCTATGGAGAAAAACATTATACACTTTTTTATTTTTAAAGATATCTTGTTAGTATCTGTCTTTATCTCAGGCCTTCAGGCTCTCTCCTTATTAGGGGATAACTTAATCATTTTAAACTTAGGGAAATGCAATGCCTTCAAAAACTAAAGATTTTGAAAAGTTCTAGTTAAATGCATGTTCCCACTTGTAACAAACTTTCCGAACAGTTAATAGAGCTGTACATAAAATCAAATCCAGATCACTAGCAGAACAATGAAACATACTATTTTCCATCTGTATGTGCTTCAAAAGACTTGCTTAGAGAGGGAAAGTTAATATATTTCAACTGTTGTGCAAACTTTGTCAAAGTTTAATCTCATGACTAAACTCACCCTTTCATGTCGGACTGGTGTTTCTTCCTTCCAGTGATGAGGGAAGGCTGGTTCGCTCTTAGACGAGGACGACACTGGAGGAGGGCGTGCATAGGAATGTAAGCTTTTGCTAGTAGCTATGATGTGTACAGGAGATGATCTAAAATAAAGAAGTAGTTTTAACGATAAAGCATAGGTTCTTAAAGTAGATCTTTCCTTTTGATGAGAAAAACTTTATATTTGAAATGCCAAAGTTATTACATATAAGACACCTATGGAAGACACTAGTAAAGACAGAGATTTCATTTAGCATATGCTGTTCCTTAACTCAACTTCTTCCCCAAGCCCTCCTCACACATTTTAAATACTGTTTTTTTCCAGATTTGACAATGTATTTTAAATTCCAAATTCATTTATTCATTTATTTTTATATCAACAGGTACATATAAATGTGCATATTTTCATTCATGAAGAATAACCTGTGCAAGACTCCCTATCCATTTCTTTCTTCTACTTTGATATACTCATTGTCTTAATACAAGTGAATCTATGCTTAATACAACCAACACTTAACTCTGTATCTACCAACCACCTGTCACTAGGCAGATAACAATGAACTACCTTAAGCTAAAATGCTTAAACTAATTATTTCTTATTAAAGCAGCCTATTTGCAACTTCTTGTAACTGGACACTATTTCTTGCTTTCTAATACAAACTTTCTGAAAAGTATCTACACATAAGGACTAATTTGCCTAGGATCACCTTAAGAAAACGTACCCCTTCCACAGTTTTCCCCTCACAAGTCTCTTTACCTGGCAGTGCTCCCTTTAGAGTCCTTGGGCTCCCAAGGACATACTAAGCGCCTTCCCCACAAACAGATCAGCTATTCCCAGAAGCGGTACCAGTAAGAAGCGAGCCCATCAAGGGTGATCAGTAATGTGTGCTGACATGGGAGTTTGGAAACAGCAGAGAGGAAGACTGCAAGATCTAGAGGGTAGGGCCGGCCGAGCGGCGCGTTGGTTAAGAACTGGCTTGGGACGCCGGAGGGACCCGGTTTGGATCCCACATATGAGGGCCAGTGACACTGCCCTCCACAGCTAAGATGCTGAACAACAGCTCATCCTGGAGCTGGGCTGCCGTGAGTCGCTGGTGACGGTGTAGGCTGCAGCCCCTGCTGCAGTGGGTTGCCATGGGCTACCGCGTGTGGCCAGCAGCCAGCGTGAGCGGCCAGCAGCCAGCGTGAG
>NW_017732367.1:275352-292720 GCF_001890085.2 Hipposideros armiger | reverse complement strand
CTGTTCCCATCCCCCAATTCCCCAATAAAAATCTTTAAAAAAAAGATCTAGGGGTTAGATCCGTCTGAAGGTCCCAAATCAGGACAATTCTCAGATGCCAAATAGGGATTTGGTCCTTAACAGAAAAAAGTTTATGCATATCTGTACTAACCCTCTTTTGAAAAAGGGGAAGAGAGCATCTTACTTTCCAGTTCTTCCTTTATTCACCGAAATTTTATTAGCCTCTCAATTTTATCCTCATTAAGTTTCATCCCTTCGCAGAAATTATTTGAGGAATTGTGAAATTTATTTTGTTTTCATGTTCGTATCACTTCTTAAATAAAAACCCCACAAATTTCCATGCTTTTCAGCATACACTCCAATTTTGGATTTCAAAATACAAATACTGAATGTTTCATCTTTGACCAGTTTCTTCCTTTTATTATACATATGGAACATTATGAAGTTATTAGAGAATGAGCAAACTGCTAAAAATTCCTTAAGTTCATCCCTGCCTTTATCACTAAAAAAAGAAAATGCATTTTATCAGTTCTTTTGTTTACCTACTTAAAAGAGAAGTACCAATGCAATGTTCTAAAATGTATAAAGGTCTAAATGTTCTGTAAAACTTAACTTATGAACATGACTAGAACACTAACACCACTGGTGTCTCCATCCTTCTGTCTATGCAGGGATAATGTAAATTTTACCTTCCTCAATCCCTTGGTACTGACAGTTACGACTTCAGACATCCAAAGCTCAATAACTAACATAGTTAACACTCTACAAGAAGCTGCATGAACAGACACTGACACTGTTAGAAGGCAGGTTAGACAGCAGAGCGTGACTCTTGGTCTTGTTCCCTAGGAAGAAGGGAGGCACAGAAAATGCTGCAGAGAATACATTTACATCTTCAGGGAGGTACTCCTTTACTTATGTGTTTATTTATATTGATTTTCTTCTGAAGGGTGTACTCAACTTTCCATGAACTATATTTTAATCCTCATGAGTTTGCCGTGAAAAATGAAAAGAATTATCTCTAAACTAGAAATGGGGAAAAAAGTCCAATACTAGTAAAATCCGGGTTTTTTTTTAAATGTAAAAGAATTTTTAGCTTTTTGACTATTAAGATTATAATGAAAATTGGGCTATAAAGGAATACTCCAAAAGGCAAGTTTTCTTCCGAGAAAATTTTCATGAATTAAACTGAATTTAACTAAAATTAATTTGTTCTAATCAAGACCAATATCCTGCTGAATAAAAGCAGCATAATTTAATGGGCTACAAGAAAACTAGGCTTCACACCTAAAAAGTTTATTCTTTAGCAAAGAATTATATTAACTTAAGAGCACTACCAAAATTCAGTTATTTCTACATCACCTAGTATGAACTATGGTCTATCGACCCACATGAGTGTGAATCTGGGCATTTCTCTCCCCTACAAACTAATGTATTTATTTGTGTCTTTTTATATAATTTCATGATTTTAGGGATAATTAATGAAATATTAATCTACTTAGGTCTTTAGGAATACTGCTTGAAAGATTTCATAATTTCATAGCACAACTCATTTTCTTAAACCCTAGTCAGGGTATATGAAATAGTGGTTTTCACCAATGGGGGTCTACTTTTATAAGTTCAAGATTTTAAGATTAGGAAATGTTAGTATCAGCAAACACGTGAACAACAAGGAAGGACACATACACTGGAAGAAAATAAACCTAGACAAAAAGGAATCAAACTCAAGCTTAATAAAAATTTAAAAGCATTTCTTCTTCTGATTTCTTTTCTGGTGACTTTAAAACATTTACAAGTATTTTTCACTCCCGTTTTCCTATCACTTTTACCTAATCCTCAGAGTATGAAATCATACTACTAAGTAAAATAGCTCTTTGATCATTGTAAGACAAGGAGTTTTTTCTAATGACTTTACTTAAATCCTAATTTAAGTAAACCATTCATTAGATGGTTTATAGCATCACTTTTTTTTTAAATATTTTTATTGGGGAATTGGGGGGATGGGAACAGTGCTGGGGAATTAGGGGAACAGACAAGTTGTTGTCATTTTGTTCTTCAGTCTAGTTGTGGAGGACGTTGCTTCACTGGCCCAAGTTGGCACCATCATTGCGCTCTTCCCGGGTAAGGCAGATCAGTCGCCGGCCTCTGGACGGCCGCTCACTGCGGCTGCTGGCCGCTCATGCTGGCTGCTGGCTACATACGGTAGCCCATGGCAACCCACTGCCACAGGGGCTGCAGCCTATGCCGTTGCCGGCGACTCACGGCAGCCCAGCTCCAGGTCGAGCTGTTGTTCATATAGCATTACTTTTAAAACTAGAAAAAAGATAATTAATAGCAATTTGTGATAACCAAAATTTTCAATAAAAATATAGCCAATGTTCCTACCTGTTGTAAAATGAGCATTGCATAAGTGGACTTTGCGGACTGGTGGCAATATTTGCTAATTCTGTTAGCCAATCCACCTCATTTTCACGGTAAGTATTTTCTGTTATGTCTGAGGTATTCTGGTTCCAAGATGATCTTGGATATTCTTGATGTGAAACATCTGAACTTAGCTGGTATATGGCAGATTGGGTAGGATCACTTTGAACAGCCTGAAGTTCAGGAAGGTCATCTGCAAATAAGCACACTCAAAATTATAAATAGGAAATTACTAATACAGGGTAATTCTATTAGAGCTGGAAGAGAAGTCCTCTAATTTAGCTAATTACTTTTGTGAGAAGAAAAGTATAAATTCAAAAGGTTTTCTTCAAATGAAACAAGTTTCAATTAAAAAAAAAATGACACCTAATACATTAAGGGACAACAGAGCCTGGTAGAAAAGTGTATCCAGTGAATGTAAATGTAATAATGACCTCACTGCCTAAACCATGTAATTACCACAGCTGTGCAGACTGGAAAAACAAGGTTTGCATTTTCTGATTTTTCCCCCCCCCGGTATTTTATAGTTCACTTTAGAAGTAATCCACATACGACTATATACATTTTTACATGAACACATTAATGAGAAAGAAGGCATTTTGTGTATGCATGTACATACTTAGTGTTCACATTCTTTATTAAACTGTTATACTAAATAACTGCAACAATGAAAACAATTTTCAAAGGTAAGACTATATATAGATCACATTATAAATTTTCAGGTACTACTTATTCATCTTTATATGTGGCGAATTATTTCCTTTTACTGAGAAATTCTGAACTCAGTAATATTTGTTGGTTATTTTTTCCTGTAAATGTGTTGCCAAACAGTAGTTCATGACAGACTTTCGTTCCCCGAGAGAGAAAAGTAGAAATACTACCCAGTACCACTCAATGTACACAAGAAGGCTACGAACACTATAAGGAATTCTAAAAAATTAAATTCTAAACTATTGAGTAAAAAAAAAGAAATATAAAGGGAGAAAGAGCATCTTGCAGGCCTTAAGGAAACTCTCTCTGAAGACACACACCTATGCACTGCACAGATCCACTGGGTCCCTTCAATATATATGTGAAGAAACTTCTAGTCTTGGGGAAGTTCTCCTAAACTGTCACTATAAAGGTACATACACATAAATCCTATTCAGGCAAACATGCCAGAAAGCCTACTAAAATTGAAATGTCTTACTCAGAAGTACTGATTTGAGGTATCTTTTCATAAAATCCTCACACTGGTGTAGCCACTTCCTTTCCCTCATTGCCAACATCCTTCTTTGACCATCAATTCTTTATTTACTGTAAAGAGTTCATTTCTGTCTTTCAAGGTCAGGAAATCAATGACTTTAAAACTGAAGTCATTGGGGTGGTACACATTTTTGAGCCCCCCTGAAACCCAGGTTCTTGACTTCCTCCTGAAACTTAACATGTGAGGGTGAAGAATCAACTGCCTGATGACAATGATGTCCTTGGTCAACAGTGAGCACTACTAAGGAATATGAGGGCCCAGCATTCAAACAGACTGTCCCAAGACCTTCAGGATCTCCACGTTCCCAAAAGGCATTCGAGTATATAACCTCCTTTATTTCATCTTCTGTAACATGATAACCACATCTTCTTGGGGTTTTGTGAACATTAAGGAAAGCTGCATATTAAATAAGAACAAAACCAAGCTGAAAAGCTGGGCAGTAAGCCGAGGTCACTCATTAGCTGTTTGCTCTTCAACACCTCAAATCAATACAATTGAAAATTATACCCCCACAAACCTACTACACATTTCTACAGGATACATCTCTTTGGAGTAGCTCAGCAGTAGTTATAACCACAAACGTCATATCTTCAAGCTTCAAGAGTCCACTGTAATTTCCCCTTCATTCTAACAAACAGTCCTGAAAAGTGGCCAAGCATATTTACTGAGCTCACTGGGATGGTTCAAAAGTAACACCTTTTGAAAAGCCACACAGCAGGGTTTTCCTAAAGTGATTAAATAGCCCAATCTTTACTCACAAAGGCAGTTTAGTTTAATAATTTGTAAATGAGTTTCTATGATAACCATAAATAGCTCAGGTTTATGTTGGTTTTAAATAATATTTTATAAGCAATGAGAACATGGAAAACCCCTAATGTACAAAACTTCACATACTTTTTAATAGTTCAAGGTAGGCTAAACATGAAAATTAATCTGAATTTCAGTGAGATTCCTAAAAACTTCTAATCTTGTTTACCAAGCTCCATGTGCTCATCACAGGAATTATAGCCAGGTGAGGATGGCAGATTTTCATTACACTGCAGCAACTCCAATGAGTCATTCATTCCTGATGCTCTCTTGTCCATTACCAGCAGGAGTTTCTGTACTGCATTAGGCATCTGATTTGTCTTCACTTCCCACACCATGTTATGGTGCTCCGACTTAAAAATCATGTAAGAAAAAAATGTCAAGTCAAATGATCTGGAGATTATATAAGTATAATAAAAATCAATCAGAGACATCACAACGTTGTATCTTTAACTTAATCATACATTATTTATATCCCCAAACCCTTCAGACCAGGATGACTCCCCAAATATCTTGGCCTACAACCATGTAGGCAGTATCAAATTACACCCAAGTCTCAAAGGATTACTATCTTAAATTTATAAAACTATTTTCTTCTAACAAATAGCAGTTATATATACTTTTACTTTGTTAAGCTAGTATCTCTTTTAGACCCAAATATTGATACCAACAAAACCTTTTTTTTAACTCGTATCTTCAAATTTAAAAGAAAATTAACGGCCAGCCGAGTGGTGCGCTGGTTAAGAGTTGGCTTGGAGCGCCAGCTCTGAGCAGCAGGGCCCCGGTTGGGATCCCACATGAGGGCCAGTGATGCTGCACCCTCTACGCTAAGATGGTGAACAACAGCTCAACCTGGAGCTGGGCTGCCGTGAGTCGCCGGCAACGGCATAGGCTGCAGTGGGGCTGGCCGGCAGTTGGTATGAGCTGCCGTGAGCCGCCATGAGCGGTCGTCCAATGGCTGGTGAGCGACTGCCTCACCCGGGAAGAGAGCAATGATAATACCAACATGGGCCAGTGAAGCGACGTCCTCCACAACTAGACTGAAGAACAAAATGACAGCAGCTTATCTGTTCCCCTTCTCCAATTCCCCAATACTGTTCCTCCTCTCCCAATTCCCCAAAATCTTAAAAAAAAAAAGAAAAGAAAATTAACTTTCCTCAAATTAAAAAAGATCAAAAGAATATTCTACTTTTTTCACTATTTTCTATTTACTGTGTTCGTTATTTTTTCTCGTCTTCTAAAACTAAACAAGTTTAACACATTTAAAATTATATCCTCTAAAGAACATTTAAGAATGAGTTTCTTAAAATTATATACTTTGCATAAAAAATAAAAACGAGAATTTGGGGCCTAGCCATAATAAAAAGATACTTGTCTATCTGAAGAGGCTATGATTTCTAGAAAAATGAATATTAATCATGGGAGTTTCAGCTACATAAATAGTAAATCTACTTCACCTCAAGCCTACAGTGTTATCACAAGGAAGAAAATAATATCGGTTAACAAATCACAATTTCTCAGGTCCACCAATTAAATTTTGTTATGAGAATAAAATGTGATTATACCTTTTACATTCTTGCCTTTGGACATGATCAAATTGATTTAAAGATTTTTTTATTGGGGAATTGGGGGATGGGAACAGCGCTGGGGAATTGGGGGAAGGGGAACAGAGAAGCTGCTGTTGTTTTGTTCTTCAGTCTAGTTGTAGAGGATGTTGCTTCACTGGACCAAGTTGGCACCATCATTGCGCTCTTCCCGGGTGAGGCAGATCAGTCGCTGGCTTCTGGGCGGCCACTCACTGCGGCTGCTGGCTACATACGGTAGCCCATGGCAACCCACTGCAGCAGGGGCTGCAGCCTACACCGTCGCCAGCGACTCACGGCAGCCCAGCTCCAGGTTGAGCTGTTGTTCAGCATCTTAGCTGTAGAGGGCAGTGTCACTGGCCCTCATATGTGGGATCCGAACCGGGGCCCTCTGGCGTCCCAAGCCAGCTCTTAACCAACTGAGTCACTCGGCCGGCCCCTCAAATTGGTTATTTAACATGGGTGACAGCAGCAAGAGGAGTTCCTGATTTCTCAGGTTCTACTCCAAACTTCATTTAAAAAAAGTTCTAGTGAGCTAATATGAAATACACAAAAAATTCTGAAAACATATTTTTTATTGAAATAAAATATATTGCTGTTATGTCACTATAAATCAAGTACCCCAGCACAGATGATCAAAAGCTGCACTGAAAAGATGTTAAATACTTAATATTTATACTACCAGAGTTTTCTAAATCATGACATAACCACCAAAAAATGCTGGCAATACTGACACATTTTTTCTACAAAGGCTTCTTCATGATCTTTTTAATTATTAAATGTTTTTCTGACTATAAAATACACACTGTGGCAAAAATTTAAAAGGCATTATTTTAAAAAAGAAATAATTACTTTTAATCTCAACCAGATTTAGATACTGTTAACATTTTGGTGTATGCTCTTACATATCTTTTTCATGCAGCTACCCAATCACATTTTTCTTCATACTTCATATTATATATAATACCTTTTCCTGAACATAAGTTCATAAGCATTTTCCTATGTCATTATTTTTTCAAATATCTATTTTGAATAGTTATATACCGTATTTCCCCATATATAAGACACATCCTTTTTCGAAAAATTTGGGGTCTAAAAAACTGGGTGCGTCTCATACAGTGGTTGCAGATTTTTTTTTACTTGCATTTCCCGCTTTTTTCGTGCTTGTTTTTGCGCTCATAGGACTGTATAAGACGCACCCAGTTTTTTAGACCCCGAATTTTTCAAAAAAGGGTGTATCTTATACATGGCGAAATACAGTAATATACATCATATGGATATACCAAAATTCACCTGTCACCCTCCAATTGTTAAACATGTTATTCCCAATTTTCAACTCTTCTAAATAACATCAAATTTACATTATTTGTTTTAGTTGTTTATATCTCATTATTTCTTTAGACCCTTACAGATTAATAGGTGAATGGCAGCTAAACATCTTAAGATATATGGCCAAAATGCATATTACCTTGCTTTATTTCTAATATTCTATTTTGGATGCTTTCTGCCTGCACACCTCAAAAATGACCAAGATCCTGGGCACTGCTTTAGAGCATTACTCAACATCGACTGTGAGATGTATGGAGTAGTGGAAAGGGCACTGGGTTAGGTGTAAGGAAACAAGGGTTCTGATTCCAGCCTGTTCAGTTACTAAATATATGACCTAAGTGCGTGAGCTTCTCACTAACTGTCTTTTCATCTGTAAAATAGGGTAAATGATACCTGCCCGGCTTCCCTCCCTGAGTAATTGGAAGGATGAACTCAAACAAAGTTGAATGAAAGAAATGTGAAATGACTTCTTTAAATTTTATTTAGAGTGATATAGGACACTCTAAATACATATTTTGGGCACTTACTGTCCTAAATAGAACAGTTATTGAGAATAGTTCACAACAGGAGACCAGGCAGCTATCTATTCAGCTTCAGCAATTTCCTCCCTAGGAAATATTATGACAGGTTATCTAACTCATCTCAATAAAAGTCATGTGTGATGCCATTACTCTGGGCAAATAGCTAACTAAACGGTATCTGAGGCATTCACAAGAAATTAACATTTTTCCAGTTTAGGAAAATCTATTATGTGCTGATTAATCAGTTATTACATACAGTGGTTACAAAAAAATCTACTGGGGTATAACAAATTAATTTCCTACAAAATTGGTGGCTACAAGAAATATGATTAGTAACACAAACTGATTTAAGTAATACTGGTCAAATCATGATTCTGAGCCTCTACCTTTTCATGCAAAATCAAGCAACCCTGGCTTGATCTGTGATTATCAACCCTCGCGAGTCACAGAAATCATGTGTCATTCAACAAAATGATGCCCAGGCACCACCTCCAGAGACTCTGATTGATCTGGTCTGGGGTACAGCCCTGTGCACTGGTTTTTATTTGTTTGCTTTTAAAAGAACCCCAGGTGCAGTGTGAGAACAAGTGGGCTAAAAATGATTGCCAAATTCCTTTTTATTTAAAAAGGTACATATATTCATTTAATATATACTATGTTCAAGGCCCTATACTAGTTAGCACTCAATCATGAATCTCAAGGAATCTATAATTGAGTGGAAAGATATAAGCTAATGACCATCGTCTATACAGCAGGGCTTAGCTATGAATGGGTGAAAAGGAAGAAGGGAGGTCTCCCAACAAGAAAAACTCATATGACCAAACTCACAACTAGGAAAGTACTGAATAAGATTCAGGAGAACACAGAATCCAGTGGCACCGGAAGGTAAGATGGCCTTGGGTGGACTGTGGTCACGGATACTAAAGCAGGCAGGGTAGACCAGGGTCAGAATCTTCAATCCTAGTTTAGGGAAATTGGTTTGTTTTTTTTGTAGACAAGAGTAAGGACTCTGAAATTAGACCACCTGAGTTTATATATCAAATTTGATACTTACTAGCTATGTTCCCTAAACAATTCATTTTAAATCATTTATAAAATGTTTGTAAAACGGAAGTAAAAGCATTTACATCATAGGTTGTTATAAAAACTCTGTGAGCTAATAAATGTAAAAAGCTTACAATACTGCTCAACACAGAGCAAACCCTCAAAGTACAGTAGCTATTATTAGCTATTATCAGACAATGGGGAACCACTGAAGATATTTGTACAGAGGTCTGACATGCTCAGAACTATACTTTAAACATTCTCTTTGTATCTATACAAAATCATATTGAAATACTATGACCATGCAGGAGCATCTGTAACAAATATTTAAGGAAAAGCGTATTAAAAACAGAATGTATTAATATTCCAAATTTCTATCCATGTAAGCCACCTGCTCCCAGCTTCCTTTGCAAGAGTTCTCACAAAAGACATTACATATTTAGTAATACCTAAGACATGAGAGAAACTAGTCATTCTGTATGAGTTCTTTGAACAGCTAATATTAACCATTTAGAGAACAGATTTTAACTCTTTTCCTAGAAATCTTAAATATATAGAACACAATTTAACCTACCTTGATGATTCAAACTCCTTATGAACATCTATTGTACTATGCTTTACATACAGATGTGATCTGCGTTGTCAGCCTTGGCTTTAATCTTAAACTTAAAATTTTTCTTTTTACCTTTATAATGAAATTCAGTGACTGCCCTACATATATGCATCTCCTCGGAGCTATCCTTAAGTGTATGCAACAGTGCTGTTCTTGGGGTCCACACAAGCAGTGTTGCAGTTTGTCTTGTCTGTCCCCTCCCTCTGCTGAGCTCTATGATTTTCTCATTCTTCCCAGCTAAATTTTCTCTTCCCTCTCAGTAGGTCCTGCACTGTCCACCATTCACCATTTACAATACACTAACACTTCCTTGCAACTTCTATCATTTCTTCAGCACCTAGCCTTAGCTATCTACTAATAGCTCATCAAAATAGTCCTTAAATGAAATTGAAAATTTTTTCATTTCTAAACAGCTACCTACAAATAACAATAAAGACCACATAAATATTTGTTGAACTTGTGTTTGCACCTCTCACTGTTCATGGCTATCAAAAGTTGGTTTTCAAATAAGGGAGGTTTTGCTACTGTAAACCTCCAGTACAGAAAATGGGAGCCTAGACTCAGTCAACGGACTTGAGTTTCACTTTTATAGACTATGTAACTTAGGGCAGGTCACTTAGCCTCAGCCTCACAGTACCTCTACTTATCTCACAGGGCTAGCGTGACAATTAAATACATGAAAGCAAAATTCAAACCCATATACAAATACCAGGGGTGCCAAAAAAACGTGTACAAGTGGATATTTTGGTCAACGTTGCTCAAGCAGTAGTTCGCCGTAATCAGAAATGTTTGGATGCTGATGGTAACCATTTTGAGCACTGCTGGTAATTGCAGAAGTCACACGTGACTTGTATTCATTTTTTGTTATCGGCATATATTGAGTGTTACAATTTTAATATTTTTCCTTTCTTAAAATGTATATACATTTTTTTGCACCCTCTGTATAAGTTTTTGGCTCTCATTTGTTTCTGTCAAACTATTTGGAGGAAGCAAGGCCTCTGATAAAGTAAATGAATACCAGAAAAGTCCATCCTCAAAAATACATTATACCAATTAGACATTCATTTTGATAAACAAGCTCTTCGTTCAAATATTTCTTAGTAGAGCTAATTGTTCATTAAACCCTACTGTTCATTCATGCTTTTGTATGCCACTTTGGTATTATAGGATTCACATCTCTTCACTAGATGAGTGACTCTCAAAAGGGAACAGTAAAATTCTCCAGCAGCTTTACTTTGAAATGTCATATTCAGTATTACAAAATTTTATTGGATGCTGTTGGGTTGACCCTATTGCTTTTGTAGAACTACATATCTACAAAATCTCAGACAAGAGGACTAGAAATAGCTAAGTCTCAGTGAATGAGAAAGAAGAAAATAGGTTTTACTAAATGCCTACCGAATTATGTGCAGAGCATGTCCACATAATTCATCTACTCTTATATAGCCTCAAAACAGCTCTGTGAACAAAGTATTATTATGGATGAGGAAAACAGGACTCTGAAGACTGAACGTGAGCATTTTTTTTTTAAAGAAATGAAAAAAAAAGATAAAGGTATAGACGAGTGTAAGGTAGGCTCCTACTTTCAAAGTGCCTATTCTCCCCTGAATCCTTACCTTCCCATCCTTACTACGGATTTCACAAAAAGTATCTCTTATATACGATGAATTTATATCTCTAACATGAGAAACCGAGGTATTTAAAATGGATTACATAACTCCACATTAAAATAAGCCTCTGTAACGAACTATATTAAATGCAACTTTCTTTACCAAAAGCAGTTGGGGGCCTTGATGCAGTTCTTCTAGAATATTTTCAATGAAACTTTAAGCAAAAGATTTCAAGAAAAGTTTCTACACGTTGGCTGCCATTGTGCTAAGGAAAACAACAACAAAACACCCAACAGTGGTTGGTATTCTTTTGGTAAAATACACTACTGTAGAATATCACTTACCACCTATATGACTCTGAAGAATTTAACTTTGATGCCTGAGTTTTCTTATTTGTAAATGGGACCAGTACCTGTCTACTATCACCATAACTAGATAGAAAATGCTTACCGGTTCCAAAGCACTCCTGTACCTCATCAGTCACTGCTGCCCAGACCAGACTCCACACCTTGCTTGGGCAGTGCTAAATCATCTATACAAATTCTTAGTAATTCTGAGCTGATTTGACGTAAAATGCTGATATTGATGAAAACAACTGAAAACCCATAACACACCACTACAAGAAGCCAGGCACAAACCTGTTTAGAATTCAAGATGAGTCACTGTTGAAAAAACCTGAAATCATCTAAAATTCATGAGACTTGTTTTCCTAAACCTGATTGTAATGCTAAAAAATTTTACATTACCTATAACAATTTGTGAAAAAAGCTCTTCTAAGCTACTATCAATGACTTTAAAAATTTAATCAACTATATTAGAGAAAATTATTTTTCTATTCTCTATAGAAAATGATAGTATAAATTACAACACGAAGCTTCAAAGTAAATGCAGATTAAAATATGAAGGAATATGAATATTACTGATTTATAAGGCAGTTAAGAATATCACTTTTTTTCCTGATATATAAGGTATCTTTCTGTCAGCTTTAGATTTTTTACTTTGTTGTGATTTAGTTTTTCATTTTAAGTAAATATTCACTTTCATATTTAAAAGATAATACATGGAAAATACCTGGCACTGTCTCATCAACATGGTAGTAACTTCTTAAAATTTACGACAAAAAAAAAAGTACTGATATCTTCTTTTCAAACAGAAATACAAGTACAAGACACTGTCATGCAAATCTCCTTCATGGAAACCTTCAGCGCCTAATAGTTTATTCATTCATTAAGCCCAGGCCATATATTTCCTCCACTGAACAACTGGGTAGTGACTAAAGAGTCCAAAGAAATTAGAATACAGTAGAGAAGACAATTCTTAAAAGTGACAGTACCATTTTTGAAGTCTGAGAGGTAGGCATGAAGACTGGGGAGACAGGTATGCAAAGAAATCCTGGGAGAATATAAAGTTTTAACTAATGTATGTAGAAGTTCTAGAAGTGAACAATGGGGAAGGGTCCACCAGGCAGAAAGAAAGGTAAATGGACTTGTAAACCTAAATAAAATAGAAACTAGGAAGTCAAATTTTCATTCTATAAATAATGTATTAGTCAAATTAGAATAAACAGTATTTTGCTAGAAAGTGGTAAAAAGTATAAAGTAGCTCAAAAACTAAAGAAATGGATTTAACTCTTTTGAATATAATTCAAATTTCCTTAAAGCTTGCCAAATATTGCCAACTTAGCAAGAACTGAGCAGTGTAATCAAGAAAACTGAAAAGACCCTAACACTCGTGTTAGCAAGTTAAAGCAAAACATAATAGCAAAAAAAAAAAAAAAAGAAAAGCCCGAAAGTTCTAGGAATACGTTAGAAATGTAAAAAATTATCAAAAGTTTAAAAAGCAGAAAAGTATTCACAAATGTTAAAATTATTCTAACTCTCAAAGGGTAATTTTCATTTCAAAACCACTGTTCGGATTCATCTGTTACAGCTACTTAGACGGAAATAAGTAAATCTAAAGCACTTTGTCAGAATTGTTGGTAGATCTGCAACACATCCTAGTATACACAACTCCCCTTTACCCTCCTCCCGTTTTATAGCATCAGTGGCTAAAAACTCTTGAGTATTGATTGCTCTGCTATCAGTGCTTTTAAAAACGATTCTTGCTGAAAACTTCCTAAGAATGAACTCTATTGTAGAAAGCACAGCGGCGAGTGAAAATCCCCTACATAGCACGCAGCGTTTAAAGAAGCTACAAAACTGAGCCCCCGCGGTCGACTTCGCCTGGTTTCTTTTTTGTTTTGTTTTAATCTGCCTGGGGCAGCAGCATAGATTGGAAGGCGGAGACTGGAATCGCTTGCCAAGCCTCGGCTCTCGGTCACACAGAGGCAGCGCCCGCAGGTTCAAGCCAAGTCCATCCCCCACCCTCTTTCGCCATTCATCGCGTTCTCCTCCCCTCCCCCCATCATGTGACCGCAGCCTGGACTCCAGGCTTGTTTTTCCCCTCCGCTCAGCCCCACCGCGCAGGCGCCTCGGAGCCCATTCATTCGAACTGCGTAACAATGAGCCCCGGGGCCCAGCGGCTCCGCGAGCTTCCCAATTCGGCCCGAGCCCCACTCAGCCCTGAAGAAGGCTGCACCTTACCGGGGTCCCCCACCCCCGCCGGTCCCCGACCGCGGGCCAACCTCCGATCCTCCGCCCACGCGCCGAGAGTTGAAGTCAAACTTTCCTGGGCAGCTCCCGCGCCGCGTCGGCCCCTTCCCCCGCCCAGGCCCGCCCCAACTCCGCACCAGGCCCGGCCACCCACCGCGCAACCCAGCCGGGACCCTGTCCTCGCCGACTCCTCCCAGCCCCCGCCCCCGAGACCCCTTGGGCCGCGCCGCCCCGAAGCCCAGGTGAGCTCGCGGAGGCGCTGGTCCAGTGGGTTCGCAGCGAGCAGTTACCAGAGGGTTAACTGCCTCCACAGTGAGGACAGCCTTTCGAGGACTAGGAACGCGGACCGGAGCTCGCCAGCCCGCCGGTTCCCCTCGGGATACTGCCCCTCCCTTCCCCACCCCCACCCCTTCCCGAACTGAAAGACAACAAACCCGCCGCGGAGTGCGGTCAGCTCCGGCGCGGACTGCCCTGGTCGCGACAACACCACCAGCAGCTCGCGTACCCTCTCCCCGACTGACGCCGACCTCCCCGGCACGGGTTACTGCTCCCGCCGCCGCTCTCGCTCTTCAACCGAAACTTTCCTACTTACCAAACCCGTCGCCATTACCAAGTCTTTCAAGCTTCGTCTTCCCCCTCCCCTCAACCCCCTGGGGGGTTGAGCCTCCGCCCAGCTCTTTCACTCTCTTATTGGTCTGCAGAACTGCCATTCTATCCTTTCCTTTTCTCATTGGGTGATACCGTGGCCCGTCTCGGGGGGCGGGCTTGTATTGACTTTTGTGCTGTGTTTACTGGAGGAGAGGGGATGTCAGTCACTAGAGTGAGCGCTTCGGATTGGATTGCTGCCGAGACTCGGGGACCCAAGCCAAAGTTTGCCCCCGAAGTGGATTGTGGGTTCGTAGTCTCAGTCTTGCCTCGTACCTCTGGGAAACGGCACGCCGGAGGAACCGGTTGAACTACATATCCCAGAGGTGAGTGCACAGCGCAGTCTTGATAGTAAACAAGAGTCATAGGGACACGTGTATCAGCTCGTTTGTTTTGGTGTCTGGGACAAAAGGGAGGAGGCGGAGGAAGGGAGTGTTTAAAAGCTTTGGACTCTTCTTTTCCTCTGGACCTGTCCTAGCACTCAGAGCAGCCCCAGCCTCTTGCAGCATCCGTTCCCGGCCATAAACAGCTAAAGTCTCTCGCTGCTCAAAGTTTGGCAGCAGGCCAAGGTATTGTTTTAGTGCTGGGGGAAGGAGATGACTACACAAGCGGAAGCAGTGCAGCCGCGAGAGGTACCCAGTCACCCACACAAATCATGGTCGCAGGCATGGTGGTCATGTTAAAGGTGGTACTAAGCTCCAGTGAGAACAACTATGTTTCCTTTATCCCGAGTCTTGCCTCGCCACTCTCAAGACAGTAATAATTTAAGATGTCTTGGCCAATTCTGTTCAGTTCACGCAAGATTTGTTGAATGCCAGCTATGTGCCAGGTGTTGAGAGGCTTGGGGATGGGCAGTAAGCGAGAAGTCAGGGTCTGGATAATTTACAAAGCTGTAAGTGGGGTGGGCCACTACTATTGGCTTCGAAATTGAGGGAGGTAAGCCGTTTTCCATGTTGACCAGCTTGCTCGTTGGTCACCGTAATACAAAGAGGTTTAATGTGGTTTAAACTGATTTAACTTGTGACCATTATCTAAGTTTCTCTGGTGAGTTTTTGTTAACCGTTTTCCCCCTCCAGACGGCTTCCCATCGATGAAAAAATGTATTTCCACTTGTTTCCATTAGGAGCTCCTCCTTAAATTACTAATGTTCTGACTCATCAGAGAAGGATGGCTTCTCTGCTTTAGAGTTAGTTGCCTTCACTTTAAACATGGCTGTAATTGATGTGTTTACCATTCA
Organism: Hipposideros armiger; assembly: GCF_001890085.2. NCBI lineage: Eukaryota > Metazoa > Chordata > Mammalia > Chiroptera > Hipposideridae > Hipposideros > Hipposideros armiger. The sequence goes on along the minus strand of NW_017732367.1, from coordinate 277,076 downwards.
CATTACAAAGACATTATTGAGCCTATTTCCCTTTGAAGCTTTAGTGTTTAATCATTTAAGCTATGCTTTACGTTTTATATCTTTAGATCACTATGTATGCTTAAAGTTTACGAGAAGGAAAACTTACATTAGTAAAAAAAATCAGTAAAGTCAAACTTTTGAAAAGAGCCTGAAATCATAGCTAATTATTTCTTTAAGCTCCCTACATTTCTTGAATTTTTAAATCTACTTGAAAGTCACATAACAAATCAAGAAATACAAAATTACCCTCCTATGTTGTAACAAGCTTTCAAATTCTTTTAGGGATTCCCTATTTGAATCCTTGAAGTGAAATTATTTATAAAATAGTCCCCCCTACCATGTGATCAAAGATTTACTTCCCGTTTTCACAATAATCAACCATATTTTTTCTGAAAATAATTCACAGGGCCAACAAAATCCCAAATATTTCCAAGAAAAAAGGACAGGATTTGAATTTATCATCTTTCAGAGATTAATAGCGTGATCCAAAAAAGAATTCATTGTGTCCCTGCAATTGTGTATTTCCTTATTTTCTTTTATTTTTTCAGTGGAGATTCACTGTGCCCCAGAATTGAAAATATAAATTCCAATGTTTTAATTTCTTGACAAAAAGAAACATCTGTGGAATTCACCTGATCTTTTAAAATTAAAATCTGAGATGTTTTTAACTACAGGAAACGAAAAAGTTTTCTCTCCCCCAAAAATGAGCTCTCAAGAGCTTGAGCCATTTCTTTCCCCTATTCATGGCATAACCTGTGAGATCTGCTTTGGCTAAACCTTACTTTATTTTAAAAGTTTTTCTATTTGAAAGCCTTAGCAGAGATATTTTTTGGTGGATACTGTGATAGGAAGAGTAACTTCAACCTCAGATATTGTACATTATTATAAGTAATAATTTATTTCTTAATAGCACTATAAAGTTTTTCTATTCATTCAAAAATATTTAGTTCCTATTATTTCTTGACCATTGTGCTAATTGATAAGGATACAAAGATATAAAATATTTTCATGTACTTTCATTTTTGTCCAAGTCATTGACTATAACGATAAAATTCTGATAGTTCAGTCACAACTAATTATCAGTATTAGAATTCTCTACACCTTCCTGACTTCTGACTTTCTTGTGAAACTGACCACGTTAGGACCTTGTGTATATTTCATAGGAACATCATCATTAATTTGTGGGTGGCCATTGCCTTCTGTATATTTAGTACCTTATTTATACTTATATATTAGTACCTTATGTATATTTAACAGGAGCATCATTAATTCATGGGTGACCATTACAAAAGCAGCCAACTCGTAAACCATAACAAAGATCAAAGCACTACAAAAGTAGATCTCCTTGGAAGTCTTTACACACGTAAATTCTACTCTTTCACTAAAACAGATATAATTAATTTTTATCTGTTCTTCAGATGTTTCCATGATAAAGTTTTGTTAAATAACGTCTACTCTTGGTTAGTACAAATATATACACACACACATATTTCACATAAACTGTGCCAAACTGTGTCAAGAAGTTGTCATCTAAAATAAAAATGACTTGGGCCTGCCGAGTGGCGCGATGGTTAAGAACTGGCTTGGGACGCCAAAGGGGCCCCAGTTCGGATCCCACATGTGAGGGCCAGTGACACTGCCCTCTACAGCTAAGATGCTCAACAACAGCTCAACCTGGAGCTGGGCTGCCGTGACGGCGTAGG
>NW_017732367.1:262109-274627 GCF_001890085.2 Hipposideros armiger | reverse complement strand
CACAACTAGATTGAAGAACAAAACGACAGCAACTTGTCTGTTCCCCTTCCCCTAATTCCCCAGCACTGTTCCCATCCCCCCAATTACCCAATAAAAAAATCTTAAAAAAAAAAATCAAGTTCTAATTTAAAGATGGTAAAAAAAGGTAAATCCTGTTAAGGGTGAAATTAATGTATTTTCTTTGACTCCACATTTGGCATACCAGTGACAACTTTGTTACACTAAGAAGTTCAAGCATGTAACAATGCTTGAATATTGAGAATATCGTTGTTTGAATTGTCCAAAGATAAGCAAACGAAATCACTTAAATCAAGTACTAAAATTGGGAAATAGAGTACATGTAAGGTCTATAAAGTAAATGCCCAAATGATCTTTCTTGGTAGATTAAATAAACTCTGATGAATCTCTTTTTTTTTTTTAATTGGGGAATTGGGGGAAGGGGAACAGACAAGTTGCTGTCCTTTTGTTCTTCAGTCTAGTTGTGGAAGATGTTGCTTCACTGGCCCAAGTTGGCATCATCATTGCGCTCTTCCCGGGCGAGGCAGATCAGTCACCGGCTTCTGGATGGCCGCTCACCGCGGCTGCTGGCCGCTCACGCTGGCTGCTGGCCGCTCATGCTTGCTACTGGCTACACACTGTAGCCCATGGCAACCCACTGCAGCAGGGGCTGCAGCCTACGCCGTCGCTGGAGACTCATGGCCACCCAGCTCCAGGTTGAGCTGTTGTTCACCATCTTACCTGTAGAGGGCGCAGCGTCACTGGCCCTAATATGGGATCCGAACTGGGGCCCTGCTGCTCAGAGCTGGCGTCCCAAGCCAGCTCTTAACCAACACGCCACTCAGCTGGCCCTCATTCATCAGTTTTAATTGGTACTAACAAAACATTTCACATATATACATTTTGCGGAAGTGTTTTTATATATATATTTGGGAAAATGGCAAGACTCAGGCTGTGGTGAAATCAAAATCTGGGAAACCCACCTGATCGGTGGCACTTCATTTTTATGGGGTAGACAGTTCTTCTATATCGTACATCATTACATGCTTCTTCAGGATTTCCTAGGCACTTTTAGATTTACAAACTTAGAGCATAAAAAGACAGAAGAAAGCTTTCCTCTCAAAATAATCTGTCTGCATGGAACACTTTCAATAAATTTCTCTATACTAAACTCAATAACATCACTATTAGGAAACTAAATGAAACCAAGAATGCATGAGGAACCAAGAGATCTCAATTGCCTACGAGTTCTGCCATGGACTCACAAAGTAAATTATTTTGTTGAACTCACTGTGTCTCCTCAGTTATGTAACTGAATTGATGATTTAAGCTCTGACTGTTGGGCACACAAGTCCTCTGGAAATACCTGGGGTACTTTATTGCTTATATTTCCATACTTATACTTTTATGTGAAAGTTTTTTTTTTTTTTAATACCTGTGAAGACTAACAAATATATAGTTTAAGTTGCTCAACCAGTTTTGCTGCCTTTAAAAGTATCCTGGAACTAGTAAGGTTGTCTCAATGTATTCCAATTTCTGTTTGTCAGAATTCTAATATTCAACACCAGGCTGTACCTCACATTATTAATTTTAGAAGCCAGCATTCCTTACAATTCTATTTTTCCATTATGTATTAAAACTTCTATTTCTCCCTTAGGTATTAACATAATTAGATATTAGAATCTCTTCTTCAGTTATTTAACAAAGCCTTGGCTTATCCAGGTGTATTACTTCCCCTTCTAGGCTTATACATTATTTTCTTTAAGAATGCCAAAGATCATCAATTCCTCGTCATAAACATGTTTCTCAGGGAAAATATCATTATTTTAAAGATGCTTTAGAAAAGGACTCAGCACTTAATCTTACATATTTCAATAAAATCCAAAGTCCTTTATTTCATGCCCTGTTTCACTTGCAGCATTTTTGGCCATTATAAATGGTCTGCTAGCAGAGTTTATAACAGCAAACTAATACATTCACCCAACTTGTGTCAGGTAGTATTCATGTTAAAATATATGCACCAAGCCCTAGTTCATATGGATATGCAGGAAACATATACACATGCTTTATATTTATTTAAAACAAACAAGGGGAAGCACATTTGTGCTCCAAGAATGTTCTCTGAGAAGAATTCTTAGCCCCACATAATATATCTTCGAATGTCAACAGAGAATTTCCAAACAGGAGTATGGATTCTTAATTAGTGAATAAATAATAACATCCACAAATCAAACTAGAGGTGGTTTAGACACTTTAAGACATAAATTCCTCAGCTAGATTTCATTATTCCAAATTAGTCTGCAAGATACCAAAACCACATATGACTAATAATTTTTTTTTTAATCTATTGCCATTCAGAACCATACTTGCTTGCTACATTATGCCCAGGGGGTTAGTTTTCAGATATGCCATATCTCTATCATGCTTTTCACATCATGCAATATGCACTATGGAAGTCATATTAAAGGAAATAAGCCAAAAAAGAAAAGCCTTCATTAAAAACAACTGTTTATTATAAAAGTGTACTTTATTATAAGGAAAATTTAAATAATAACCAACAATACTGAAAATGGAACTGGCGTTTACAGCCTTGGTCAGAGTTCTTTATTAAACAGGCATTTTTTGCTATTCCATGAATAGTTAACAATCAGCTTATGCAACAAAATAGGTAACTTGAAAAAGTGAATAAAGACGACAGAATGATGAACCAGAAATCTGGGGTTCTGTGTGTGTTTTCCTGTTTAACAGACATGGCTTTTAAAATTAAATTAAATAGAAAACAAGTCATCTTCATGTAATAAGTCCTCTTCCTACAAGAAAGTGCAAAATTGTTAAACTTCTAAAATGTGGCTGAAGTTATCTTTACATACTTTAGCCTCATATATATACACTATCTGATTAACTTATTTTAACCACATTTTCATTATACAAGTGAGACCATAAACATTCTCCATTGAGACCACACTAGCAGCGGAATAATTTTACCCATGTATATATTTCTTTAAAATATGTTTCCCAAAATAGAATTGTTCATTTAAAAGTGAACAACTGGTTACAATTAATCTCTATAGACATTGGGGTCATATAGGCTAGAAATCATGTAAGACTATATTGCTTTGGTTGAATATGATTCATCTTATGTAGTCAAATAATAAGTATATCAATTATCAATGATAATCTCTTTTCAGGTTAAGTTCATTCTGCACTTTTAAATGTGAGTCTAAAATTAAAGCAAATGGCAAGGCCTAATGGTATATTTAGAATGGGCAGAAATTCCTTTTGTCCTTGTATGTGGTTTTGCTTATAAAAATTTATTTCCACCACCTTGGAGGAACCCCCTAGGAGCAGATGTCTGAAAGGATTGTATTATGGACACCTAGCGAAGAACAAAGAAATATCCTGTGGGCATGTTCATGAGGACCCCAAATTACTTTTGATATAGGAGGTTTTGTTTTGGTTTGTTTTATTTTTATAGTATATATATAACATCTTAGGCTTTTAGAAGACAACGAGTAAATTTAAATAACTTTTAAAAAAATTTTTATTGTGTCATTAAATGTCAAACTCAAATTTTTAAAGAATACAGAGAATTGCTAATGAAAAAGGAAGCAGAGGATATGCTTTATGAGGAAAAAGTGTCAATGATCTCCCATCTAAAAAAGACTGTTCCCTATGACAATAACTACATTGCCTGTTCTTAAAACCACTGGAATATGTAGGTTACTGACATTATGCCAAAGAAGTCGAAATGTACTTTATTGCAAAAATATAAAAGGTTCTAGAATTGCATATGATGTTTTATACCATTTCACCAACAGGCCAAGGCCAGCACATAACTTATCAAGCCAGAAAAACTTTAAACCAAAAATAATATTGTTCTTACTATATATATAATGAATTGTAAAAAGAACGTGATGCCATGCTGTATAGCATGATTCATTGCCAAGTTCCCTCTTACATGGGCATAGTCACTAACATATCAATCTGAGTTAAGTCAAAACGAACACATGTCATCTGTGATGATAGCATCCTTTAATTATCTTAAACACATACTTTCAGTATATTACAATCATTTGAATGAAACTTTCAGTCAGATAACTGTGGAGTAGAAAATCATTTTATCAATATGTCAATATTTTCATGATCTACTCTTTATAAAGTGATGTTAAAGCCTATTGCCTATTAAGTCACTACTTTGTTTACTATCCATTGTAAATGTAAAAAAAGGAAAAAAACCTGAAATCACAGAAAATGCTTGGCATCTACACAAACACATTCTCAGTGGACTAACCACTACTGTGTAATTTTGTCATTAGAGGTCTTCTTGCTCCATACTTTTGCTTCATGCAGTGGGTTCAACAATATCCATGTTTGTTCCAAACAGGGCAACTAACTGTTCTTCATAGGTGGTGATGTTCCTTTTCATAATTTCCATGCAAGGTCCCAAAAGCCTTTCAAATGCTTGCACATCCATGGCTAAGAAAAAAGGGGCATAAAAAGAAAAATAAATAACATTCTTTGAAAATCTGCAGAATTTCCAAGTCATTTCTGATACCATTTTGCAAATGTCAATAATGCAATGGTATTTTTAGATAAATATTTAAAAAAAAAGGGCATAAAGATAAAAATGTTCCACTCCCAAAGAAGTAGCCAGGCTCCCTTGGCAATATGATATGCAAGCTTGGTGGAAGGTTCCTGATCCAGGCTGAGAACAGAATCAGGGACTGTCATGGGCCAAGACCTTGGAATTTAAAAGTATTAATTAGTTTTGATGTCATCACCTGAGTAATAAAAACTCCTCAAAGACGGCAAGGGAGTGTTTTCTGTCCCACTTGCCCTTCTCAGAGTTTTCAGCGCTACCTTGTGAAGACCAAATGTCACCTTTTATACTTTTTACTCTTATACTATTGCCTGGTATCAAAATTACAGCCCAAATCATGCCTTTGTCCACTTCTATAAGCATATGCTGCATGTCACTGTGCTTGCCCATCTCATGCATTGTTTATTTTTTTAAAATATTTTATTGAGGAATCTGGGGAGGGGAACAGCATTGGGGAATAGGGGAAGGGGAATAGACAAGTTGCTGTCCTTTTCTGTTCTTCAGTCTAGTTTGAAGGACATCGCTTCACTGACGCATATTGGTATTATCATTGTGCTCTTCCTGGGTGAGGCAAATCGGTCGCCAGCCATTGGACGGCTGCTCACGGTGGCTCTTGGCAGCTCATACTGGCTGCCAGCCCCACACAGTAGCTTACGGGAGCCCACTGCAGCTCCACTGCAGCCTACGCCGTTGCTGGCAACTCATGACAGCCCAGCTCCAAGTGGAGCTGTTGTTCACCATCTTAGCTGTAGAGGGCGCAGCATCACTGGCCCTAATGTGGGATCCGAACTGGGGCCCTGCTGCTCAGAGTTGGCATCCCAAGCCAACCCTTAACCAATGCACCACTCGGCCAACCCAACATGCATTTTTTGTAACTGAATTTATAATATACACATGGAAAATATGATCACACACTCTTACCATAAAAATACAAATTAAAATTGTTTTTTACCTTTCAAACTTGCAAAGGTAAAAAGCAATGTTTACAAGAATAAAGTGAATGGGCCAGCCGAGTGGCACATTGGTTAGGAGTTGGCTTGGGATGCCAGCTCTGAGCAGGAGGGCCCCGGCTGGGATCCCACATTAGGGCAAGTGACGCTGCGCCCTCTACAGCTAAGATGGTGAACAACAGCTCAACATGGAGCTGGGCTGCCCTGAGTCGCCGGCGATGGCATAGGCTGCAGTGGGGCTGGCCAGCAGTGGGCGTGAGCTTTCATGAGCTGCTGTGAGCCACCGTGAACCTCCATGAGCGGCCGTCCAATGGCTGGTGAGTGACTGCCTCACCTGGGAAGCGCGCAATGATAATACCAACATGGGCCAGTGAAGCGACGTCCTCCACAACTAGACTGAAAAACAAAAGGACAGCAACTTGTCTGTTCCCCTTGCCCGATTCCCAATGCTGTTCCCCTCCCCCAATTCCTCAATAAAATCTTTAAAAACAACCACCTCATCTATAGATATTTTCCAGCTGAAGTTGGCATTTCTGCCAAGCTACTATAGGGTATAAGAAAGTAAACAGCTGAACAATAAAGAACATTTGATTGTGCTTTGACAAATCTGAACGTAGTTTCCCAGTGCTAGAATAAGTATTCCCACAGACCCCAACTCCCCCACACAGCTTCATGCACTTTATAAAAATACTGTCTTAGCCTTCTTTTGTGAGGAACACAGTGCATGTTGTTAATCTGAAAGGTCAGATATAAAACTTGGTACTCAGAATTCTTATTTTAATTACTAAAATAAGATGTTATTTCATACCTATAAAAAAGAACACGATATATATGTATGTGAAAGTTTTAAAGAAAGGAGCATCCATGAACTGATTTTATAATGCAATGAATCCTAATCTTATTATATTTTGTGGGGACCTCAAAACCTGTGAACCCCCCCCAAAAAATAATCAGTACACCATGAATACATGCAATGCAGACGTAACAACTTCACCCAGGAGAAGCATGCCCACCGTGAGTCCTACCTAAACATTTGACAGTCCCAATGGCGTGTGCAGAGGCTGCTCGAGGCTTGTTAGTCACCAGAGCAAGTTCTCCAAAGTACTGTCCCCGAGAACACCGAGCGATTTCTACTGCACCATTCTCTTCCACTTCTGATTTACCCTGACAAGGTAATTAAAAGCATCGACTTTTACTCAGCTTGTAAAAACTAGATGTTAACCTTAGTCCAAACATTAAAAAGAAAATGTATTCTGTTCCTTGCTAATATTATGTGGATTTTTAGAACTTCCACTTACCTTCCTTTTCATAGTAATTTTCACTTCTCCAGATTCTACAATGAAAAAAGAATCAGCCAAATCTCCCTATCAGAATAAAACAAAAACAAATGGTGAAAACGCAAATTTAGCTGTTAATAGTCCTCTTGCCTGTCACACCCCTGAAGGCAATCCAACCCCTACGTACAGCCGATTTCCCTGAAAAGTGAAACCCCATAAAAACAGGCTCTTGCTCCCTTTCTACACTGACAGGTTACAATGAACAATTATAAAGTAATGATTTCATTTGTAAAATTATTTGAAATAATATATTCTCTACGATAGCATTTCTGTTAAAGCTAGCCAAGAAAATATGGCAGTTAACACTGGGGTAAGAATTCCACCCAAACTTCAGCCTGGGTAAGAGCACAGGGGTTGGAAAAGGCACCGCCAGTCCCAGCAGCACGTCCACAGTCAGCAGGAATAAGTCAGCTGAGGCTGCACACGTGTCATCCTAATATGATAAGCATTAGCATGGTGACCCAAGATAAGCCTTGACTCCAAAGGACGAGAATGCACCTAGACTTATGTGGAAACAGTAGATTTGGGTGACGTTTTGACTGCAGTTAGCTGGGGACCAAACGCCAAGATGCCAGTTTACTGACAATCCGCCGCAAGGTATCAAAAAGACTTCCAAAGAAAACTGTTGTCATTTCTAGCTACATACGCATTTTTTCTTGGTGTTGGTTTTGAATAAAATCTGCCACGACTTCCAATGACGCCTTCAGAATTGAATACAGAAGACAACAGATACTGGCTTTTCTAAGCCTCTCAAAGTGACTCTGAAGAAACTTAGGTATTTCAAAACTCTTTAGTGCAATTCAAGAACTGCAGTATCCGATTACATCACAAAAATAAATGTGGAGTCTAGACTTATAGTGTAGACATGTATGTTTATAAATGCTTAAAAGACAACTAATACCTCAAAATATCTTTAATAAACTCTAAGTACAGTATATATATCCCCTTTTCCTTATCTTTACATCAGGTTATCATAGGAGCTTCATGTTAAATTTTCAAGTGTTTTGAATCATTGTAGGGCTACCGACTGCTGTGTCATTTTGTTTACAAAATGTGCTGAAAGTGCATGTAAAACTGACGAAATTGAATAAAGTCTGTGGATGAGGCCAATATCGGTTTCCTAGTTTCGATATTGCATTATAGTGACGCAAGATGCTCTGGGAGAAACTGGGTGAAGAGTGCATGGGACCTCTCTACTATTTTTGCAACTTCCCATGAAGCTATAATTATTTCAAAATAAAAAATCATTTCAAAAGTGCTCTATACTTTTTTATTTATCTGTTTATATAGTAGAGGCTTCCCTTGTTCTCCAATTTGACTACCACTTCTTCCCAATCCTTCACTGCTCTAATTGTGTGTGTGTGTGTGTGTGTGTGTGTGTGTTCATACAGATTGATTTACTTGTTTAATTGCCTTCCAAAACAATTCTTTCCTCAGTCTCACAGACCTTGAATTTTGTTTCACAAATATCGAGACAATATTTTAGGTAAACAGCACAATACGGTATAATATAAAAATGACAGAATCTATTAAAAATCTGTTTAATTTGCTCAGTGATTCAAAAAATGTAACTAGGAAATAAGGTACTGTGTCTGTGAATTTCAGCTGTCCTTATAAATCCTCCTTCTTAGTAGCCCTAGATATGTATTACTTCTGGTTCTAACTGGGACCTTGGAAAAGCATTAGGGGTTAAATAGCATACTGGCCCCCACTGAGTGCCGCAAGCCAGTTCATTAAATGGTGCAGTGTGTTTTCTTCCTCGTTAGTTTTATTAGGGAGCAGCCATGGGGTTTCATCGGGTAATGATGGTACAAAACTCTACAGTATCTTCCAATGCATCTTCTGGGTTCTTATTAATCTCATAGAACGCTCACCTTTTCTTTCTTCTTATAAATGATATCTTGTTCTTTATATACAAGTGAATTTCATGTCATGTACAAATATAAAATTATGCAGAAATCCATTTGATAATTTAATATTCATTAGGAGTTAATTATACAAATAAAAACATTAAGTAGCTTAATGGCTATAAATTAAACCATTTTTAACAGGATATTTGGTAGCAGTAACATTCATTTAGTCTACATGCTAATTATAGACACGTGAAAAGATTTACAGTGTCTAAGAACCTTTTAGAATATAACCCTAAACAAAATTACATAAAAACAATTATACCTGAGCAATGATTTGTTCTCCATCGTTGTATACTTTGGTGCCTATCACATCTACCACTTTCAGGCGCTCAGAAACCTACAAAGAAAAAAAAGACAATACTAAACAGATTAATTGGGTAATCTTATCTATTTCAAAGGTTTAAAAATTGGTAGTCTATAAATCAAATAAACCCAGCAGTGTGTGGGTTTGTGTGTTACATTATTAACAGCTGCATTTTAAAATAAATTTCTCATAAAAAGTTGAATTTCCAGCTTCTCTTGAAAGATCAGGAGACTCAGCAACACTCAGCCCGTATTTCCACATGGCAACAATACACTAAGATGGGATAGCAGCTGTTTCTGTAGATAGAGCACATGTTCTCCAGTGTACCACTGTCTCATCCTGGCTCGGTTTTCTTCTCTATGTCACTGGCCTAGCTCTGAAGACATTGGAATGTCCAACCCCTGATCTATTTTATTTAAAGAGATACACTGCTGGAGAAGATCAGCTGCCTTATATGCATTACGTAATGTGGCCAAAATTTCTGCCCAAGTATATACTGACAATACAACAAAGATATTTCAATGGCAAGTCAGTACTAATCCCAGGGTTTTTGGCTAAGATGCTGGAAGGATGGTGTTGCCATCCACTAAGATCGGGGAAGAGAGGGGGGAATAGATTTAAGATAGTCAGGTTTGAGATTAGGTGTCTGAGGAAATGTTAAACATGCAGTTGGATAAATGACTGGCATTCAAGGAAGGGGCCTTGTCTGGTGATGTCCATTTTAAAAGGCAGCAACGTACAGACAGTATTTAAAGCCAGGAGATTTGACAAGTTCACCAAGTAAGCAAGAGTAGCCAGAAGGAAGAAGAGAGCCTGGAATGCCAATTTTAAGAGGAAAGGAAAAGAGCAAAGATGACTAAGAATGAGAGGCCGTGAGGCCATTCTATATTTACATAACCTCTCCCTGTAAAGGTATAACTAGTGGCTATCGCTGACATTTACGTGATTATTTTAAGTCTGCGTTTAGATAAAGACCACAGGTCACTCTGCAATAGATGTTAGAGGAAGTCTATTACTTGTAAACAACAAAACAAATGCAGTTATAGGTAGCAAAAGAAATACTGATTTATACAAACACCATAATTCAATCTAATCAAATGAAATAGGGACAGGTTTTTATTCAAAGAAACTCTTGTACAGAAGTAAATATTCCTAACAAAACAGAAGCTTTTAAAGCAAAATAAAATGAAAGCAAGAACATATACTCACTTCCAAAGATTTAAGGAATGGCAGTGACTCGATAAAGCTTTCATACATTTTTCTCTTTTTGGCATTATTTTTTACAATTATTCTCCTGAAGGTTACCCTGTCCTGAAGGCAAAATATCAAATACAAAGACAGTTAAAAGGTACATTTTTATGGGGAAAACAAGTTTGAAGAGGTAGTTTCATTTCATTGCCTATAAGGAACAAAGAATATTGAAGATTTTCAAATAAAAGATTAATATTATTATACTTTTAATGCAACTCATTTCATATTTTATTTCAAGTATAAAATATAACACCATATAAAACATTACTTTCATTTTTTTAAAGGAAGCATCAGTTTACTTTTATTCAGAACAGAGATCTGACCACCATGTAATTAGGCTAAACTCACGAGGTGGCGCTGTCGCACCATTTAAAAAACTAGATTAACTAGCATAGTGTTCTTTTTTTCCCCCCTCAGCTTTATTGATATATAATTGACCTATTATGTAAGCTTATGGCATTCAACATGTGAATTTGATACACTTATATATTGTGAAACAACTACGACAGTATAGAGTTAACACCTCTATCACCTCACATAATTACCATTTCTTCTTTGGGGTGACAACATTTAAGAACTCACTCTTACAGCAACTTTCAAGTATATAATACAATATTGTTGTATCAAGTATATAATACAAAAAATATAATACTATAACCATCAACCTGTACATTCGACCCCCAGAACTTACTCATCTTGTAACTTGAATTCTGTACCCTCTGACCAGTATCTCCTCATTTCTCCATCCCCCAGCCCCTGGCAACCACCACTGTACTCAGTTTCAATCAGTTCAGATTGGCACACAGTTCTTTTATGTGGATGACAGCCCTAGAGTGTTACAAAATCAGTTCGATAAGATATGACCAGCATTTTTTTTTAGGGGGGGGATAACTGACATGTAACATTAGTTTCAGGTGTACAGCATAATGATTTGATATTTGTATATATTGTGAAATGATCACCATAATAAGTCTAGTTAACATTCATCACCTTACATAGTTAACGAAAACTTTTTTCTTGTGATGAGAACTTTAAAAATCTACTCTCTTAACAACTTTCAAATATACAATATAGTATTAACTATAGTCACCATGCTTTGCATTACATCCCCAAGACTTTTCCTTTTATAACTAGAAGTTTGTACCTTTTGAACCCCTTTTACCCATGACCAGCATTTTTATAAAAAATAAAGTAGAACTGAAAATAGTGTGTATCCCATTTAATAACGTGTTTTATAGTTATATACCGGGGGTGCAAAAAAATGTATATAAGTAGACACTTTGGTCAACGTTGCTCAAGCAGTAGTTCACCATAATCAGAAGTGTCTGGACGCTGATGGTAACCTCTTTGAGCACCTCTTGTAATTGCAGAAGTCAAACGTAACTTGTATTCATCTTTCGTTATCAGTATATATTATTACAATTTTAATACATTGTTTTCTTTCTTAAAATATGTATACATTCTTTTGGCCCCCTCTGTATTTATACACAAATACACACAAACATATGCACTGGTCGTGATGTTTCCTAATGTGCTTCTTAATGTGGGTTGTGATACAAAATAATGGAAAACACTATTAGGAAATTTTTTTAAATCATAAAGCAATTATAATGTAAGAGTCCTTGAAAATTATTTGCTTTTTAGTCACATCCACATTATGTCAGTTCTCTTTTTAAAATGTGCATAGAGAAACTATAACTTCCTTGAGTAAAGTCTAATTTCAGTGTTTATTTCATGCTCATTGTTCTAAAATGTTGCTATGTTTATACTATTTAACCTCAAAGATACAGAACTCAATAAAGGAACTAAGGAAATTTTAAAGGTAACAGCTCAAAAAATGGTTTTCCTACAAGTTTTATTTTGAAAAAATTCCTATAAAACATTATTTTAGTTCTTAGTAAAGAGCCCCCCAAATTATGTTAGTTTGCCATACATTGATAATTATACCACCTTAACATGAAATAAAATTAACTAGAATATGTTTTTTAATTAATAACTTACACTGCCAATATATTAAAGCTAAATTTAAATAAACTGATAGGATGGAGAAAAATGCCAATGAGGATGTAAGTATCTAGGAAATTAAACATACTGCTCTCCAATTTAGTTTATTACAATTTATAAGGGCTGGAATTTGGACTTGTAATATTGATAATTTTTTTTTTT
>NW_017732367.1:164816-261639 GCF_001890085.2 Hipposideros armiger | reverse complement strand
TTATTTATTTATTTATTTATTTTTAAATAAAGTTTTACAAGGTAATTAGTAAAAATATTAAACTAATTTCTAAGCCTGGCTCTGCATCAGAAACAGCCATAGTGTTAAAAAAAGTTTCTGAGGTCCCAGACTTGAATGACTCAAAATCTCTGCATGTAGGACTCAAAAACCGATAGTTTATAAAAGCTCCCCATGGAGTTCTGATACATAGTCCGGTTTGGGAACCAGCTGCAACACCATTTTATGGGCCGAGTTTATTGCAAAACAGAAAAGACTAGACATAGTTTAGCAATTCAGAAATTAACCACAGTGAGCTGTGTGTCTCAGGAGGAATTTTCTATCGGTGACATGCCTCTTCACACCCACTGTGACATACAAATAAAATCCAGAAAGCCCCATTTCAAATGTTTCTATCCCAGTCATTTCAATGATCACTTCTCATTTCAATAATCATCAGCATGGTCATGTATATAGTTAACCCTTTAAGTTATAACAGTCACTAAGTATTATTTGCGAAGTTAGACTCGTCTATAAAGGATTAATCTTCACAGCTGCACTTATGAGTATGTGGCAGAGCTCTGACCTTTGACCTTAAAACAAAAAATTTCTTTTCTACTTGACTTTCCCTAAAAAGAGCCTAGTTGGGTGAGTTGCTCTTAAAAAGCAGGTCTGAAGCGTTAATGGGTTATATTAACTATTCTTATGTTCTAAAAAAAAGCTATTGCACTTACGGAGAAACCCCAAGGTGATCATCACAAAGTGCCCACTTTTATAAAGTTTAATAACACGTATAGATTAGTAAAACATCTCTGAAAAATGCATCATCCTTCTTGAAAGCTTAAGTGTCACGCACACTGGGAAACACGGGGCCTGTATACCTCATTTAAGGTTTCTGCCAAGGCTGAAAACGATCAATACTCAAAGGGGCCAACCGGATAAAAACATGATCTCATGCCGAGGATGTGCAAGTAGGAAGCTTCCTTACCGTGTGACAATCTGACCCTGCGGGCAACCCCGTGAGGGTGATTAAATTTTTAAGTGATACCTTCCTTAGTGAAACAGGTCAGGGCCGATTCTAGCTTTACCCGCCATTCTGATGACAGGCAAACACTTCCTATGGACCAAGTCTGCTCTGGTCTGCAGTTTTTACTTTGCTGGCTTTGGATATCCAAATCTTTGATAGCCCTTAAAACACTACAGATGATGAGTTTCCTTCCACCTGAAATAATTACAGTTTGTCTTCTACAACTTCAAAAGTGACTCATCACATTTGAAATAAGTAGACAGTCACTGCCTGGTTCTCATAAGAAGAAATGTACATACACTGTCTTGTTTCTCAGATCAAGCGATCTTTTTATCAGCTGCATCCACTTCACAATCAATGCTGAGTCGTCATTAAAGAACGTGTAACCTCTATGAAGCTACAGCCCTTGGAAATGAGATTGATTTCTCTCAAAGGATTTGAGAGAAATTACCAGATAAATGCATGGCAAAACTATAGAGTGGGCTGTTGTTAAAAAGAAGATACAAGGGGGCCGGCCAAGTGCTGCAATGGTTAAGAGCTGGCTTGGGACACCACAGGGCCCCGGTTCGGATCCCACATATGAGGGCCAGTGACACTGCCCTCCACAGCTAAGATGCTGAACAACAGCTCAACCTGGAGCTGGGCTGCCATGAGTCGCCGGCGACGGCGTAGGTTGCAGCCCCTGTGGCAGTGGGTAGCCATGGGCTACCGTGTGTAGCCAGCAGCCACCGTGAGCGGCCAGCAGCCTTAGTGAGCGGTCGTCCAGAAACCGGCGACTGATCTGCCTCTCCCGGGAAGAGCGCAATGATGGTGCCAACTTGGGCCAGTGAAGCAACATCCTCCACAACTAAAGAACAAAATGACAGCAACTTGTCTGTTCCCCTTACCCCAATTCCCCAGCGCTGTTCCAATTCCCCAATAAAAATCTTTAAAAAAAGACAATACAAATAATGTTAGCATTCCCTTAAATCATTGTGGAAAGGGTATTCTGGGCAACAGCAGCACTGGTGTCTCCTGGGAGCTTATGAGAAATGCAGAGTCACAAGCCTCACCCCAGACCTGCTGAATCAGAATCTGCATTTTAACTAGATTCCCAGCTGATCCATAATCTGAGAAGCAGCAGTTTAGACAGTCTTCCAGAATCAGCTTTACTTGCTGCTCTGCATCCTGATCTCATCTATGAAAAGAATCTCCTTCCCTACCTCACCCAAGTGTCTTTAAGCCAACTTTTAAGTCTTGCAGAAATATCACCAGTAAGAAATTTCTTTTGAAAGCCTAGGTCCCACCCCTGGAGCATCTGATCAAGTGACCGTGGTGGGGCTTAGGCAAGAGGGTTTTTTTAACACCCCCCCCAAGGAATTCTGATGTGTGTCCAGGTGACAGGCACAGGCATTGAGTATTTTTTCTACACAGCCGCTCTTCAATGCAAAGTTGTGACCAATCGATTTACACCACACCAAGACACAGTGTGATGCCAACTCCAGTGTGCATCAGACTCATTGGTGACTTGCTCAAATACACCTCGCTGCGCCCCATCTCCAGAAGATCTGCTTCAGTGGGCACAAGTCAGTAGGCAGGGCCCTAGAATGTGCATTTCTCGCAAGTTTCCAGGTGACACAGATGCTACTGGTCAGGGGACCATACTTTGGGAACCACAGATTATAATACTTAACACAGAAAGCTAACTGAGAATGCTGCCCTGAAGGCTTTGGTTACTTCTTTGTGTGGCCGGCTGGTTAAAGGCCGGTAAAAGACGCCCATTTGGATCTGAGCGTCGGTCTTTCCCAGGGAAAGCCAGTACTTGAATCACCTGACTTGATTGGGGAACTGAACACGAAGATTTCACTTAGCAGGGTCTTCACGCCCACCATTTCAGCATCCGGTAGTTGTTTAATAAAATCTCTGGTGTCTGGTGATGTTCCCAGATAAATCTACCTATTAGAACTAAAATACTGTACCTACCTGGCTTCTGTCATAACACTTTTTACAAATAACATTCAGGTCAAAGAAACTTTTCACTCACCAAACCCCACAGAGCACCAGGAGAGGTAGCCGTGATTGTAGCAGCTCGGGGTGTATTGTACATTAAGGCCAGTTCGCCGAAACTCCCACGGTTATCGTAGTTACCCACACATCTTCCAACACCATCGCATTTTACATAAATATCAAATGTTCCTCTGTTGGACACAGGAAAAATAAGAGGTGAAAGGGATTCAAGTAGAATCTCATTACAATAAAACCTGATTTCAGAGAAGAGCCCTGTGCAATAGAACTCATTCCCAGCATCCCTTTTTCCTCTCTGCTGACAATGAGCAATAAAAGGGCACCAGTGCATGCCAGACACACCATCTGGTCCAGACAAGCATGACGAGACCATCACCTAGACCAGGCTAAGGACCATGCATGTGCCTGTTGGGGAAAATGAGATGAAACAATACAAATTTAAGGTAAAATCAATGATAAAAATATAACAGACACAGCAACCAAGTAATATATGCATGGGCAACCATCTGAAAGAATGTGTATGAAAATGCTGACTGTGTTATCTCTAAGTGTCAGGATAGCAAAGGATTCCAGGGACATTCTCTAATTAGAGTCTTTGTTTCGAAAGTAAACATGTCTTACTTTTGAGATCAGAAGAAAATAACTTTAAAAAACAAGAGAGCTCTAAAAATTTGGTCAGCCACAACTGGACAGTCCTTGGGAGGGTCCTTTATAATAGAAAGCAGGGGCTGGCCAACGTGTCTCACAGGCCGGCCAC
Source organism: Hipposideros armiger (assembly GCF_001890085.2). Lineage (NCBI taxonomy): Eukaryota > Metazoa > Chordata > Mammalia > Chiroptera > Hipposideridae > Hipposideros > Hipposideros armiger. The sequence continues at coordinate 257,854 of NW_017732367.1, read as the reverse complement.
CTGCTTTTGTAAACAGTTTTCCTAGAAAACAAACACACTGGTTTGTTTAAGTATCATCTATAGCTAAAACAGCAGTGGGATAACTGCAACAGACCACACGGCCCGCAAAGCCTACAGAACTGACATCACTGGCCCTTTATGTCAGGTCAACTCCCCACACTAAGTAGAAAAGTAAAGTGGGAGAAATCCAGATGAAATATCTCATCCTGGTTTGTTTTTTATGGTTTCTCTGCCCTTATCTTTTAATTGGGGTTCTTTATATAGGCAAACAAGCCTGTGTCCATGCCACTGCACTACATATTGTCAGGCTCCTGTATTTATATGAACTCATTCCTTGTGGAGGACTCCCTCTCCATATACTGTATTTTATCAGAGAACATGGTTTCAAGGCTTCCTGAGGAAGCTGCCAAGGCAAACAGGAGAAATTCTTCAGTTTCATCCTATTGGCTAATCCCTAACAAAGAGAAAAAAGGCAGTGCTTTTATTAAAAATGGATTATGAATGATAAAAATACAATAAAAACAAAAACATAACATAATAGACAAAGATATTAACGAATAAGGAAGAGAATAATTGGTTTTCAATATAACTCATGGATAGAATGCTGTTTGAAGGATACTGTCTAGAATTTGCTTCATGAATAATTATTTTCCAAGTATAGATTAATTCTATTTATACTATTTATCCTTTTGCACTAAAACTACTGTCGACATTTTCTACTTTAAACTAAGATAAAATATACAATAAATGTGCTGATGAAGTAAAATGAGCTACTGTCCAGCTGAAATCACAGGAGTCTAAAATCTATTAACGTCCTATGTGCTGCTTTTTTATAGAGTCATTCCTCGATGATGGGAGGCCTCAGGCAGTGGAGCCATGGAGAGAACACAATTGGCTGTGGGGTCGGCTGTGCAAATGATCACCTAGGTGACCTTAACCTGCTCACACCACTTCTGTGTGCCTGAGAGTGTGCAGCTGTCAAACAGGTATTTAGGATCTACCTGAAAAGGATGTACTATATACAAATATAAGACAATTTTTATGGTCAAAATGCCTACTAAAAGATTAATCCTGTATTGTATTTGGGGTTCTCATATACTCCTGCAATTAACATAACTAAACAGCTGGATGAATTTCTAAGGTGTTCCATTGATGAAAGCTGTTAATGATACCAAAACCATGACTTTCGTTTACATGCAGGATGACTGTTTCTGTTCTATTCTGAAATCACAGTCCACTGGGCCCTGCCTAGTGCCTTGGCAACAGCTCTACAGGTCACCAAGGCATTCAGGAGGGCGAGCAGAAGAATCGTTGAAAATCTTTGGTTCAGGGAGTATGCCCTACTGATGTATGAAGGATACCACCCACAGGGCCAAGACCAAGCAATGAGGACTGAGCAGACAGATGGGGAGTCATTTTCCGTAAGCCTCCTGAGTTGAACACAGTTCTACCCAGAGAAGAAAACAGAATTCAATAAGTCAGTGGGAGACTCTCTGTGTTCCACACAAAACGGAAAAGGCTGGGGAGCGCAACTGTGTCAAAAACACTTCATCATCACTTTGCAAAAGTGAATAAAGACTCAGTTCAGATTGCTCCCCTATTATATTTTAGAACTCTTACCTCATTGCTTAAAGAATACTTAAGGCATAAAGCTTTGAAGCACAACTTAAGTTTTCTGATATTAGATTTTCACTACAAATACATGCCTTATAACTTAAATAATTTCTCTATAGAAGTTTTAAAAGACAAATAAAACGCATAAACAATTCTGGAAGGACACATAAACTACTCACTCTACTGACAGAATGGTGCTGAATAGTAGAAAGAGAAACTATTTTACCTTATGCCCCTTTAATTTTTTAAACCATCAGCATGTTTTGCTTTAGAGTTAATAAAAAAGAACCTTTTAGAAAACTTAATACAGATTGAGTTATACTGTGATTCAATATCCGCAGTACTGTATTATGCATCTAATTCTCATTGCAACAGGCATCTATTCCATACTAACTACCCCTTAATTAGAAGTCAACAAATGAGGAGGCTCCCAGGGGCTAAGATGCATAGATTAACCTCACCAGAAATCATTAGTTCTTCTATAAACTCTGCCTCTTTCCACTACCTAGTCTGGTCTCATTGTGTGTATTCACAGCAAGTTGACATCGCCTATTGTGTAGTCGTAAGAGTAAAGAGGCAATTGCAACTGTCATATATTGATCTGTCAGTCGTTATAATAACCACTGAGATTTCACACAAGAGGTGTGTTACATTTCAGTAGTAAAGTTATGCAAAACTTACCTATCGATTACGTAAAAGTTGTCACCATCATCACCTTGATCAATTACATGTTCCCCTTCTTTGACCAATTTTTCAAACATGGCATCTAATACTTGAGACATCTGCTCCTATTTTTAAAAAAGAAAAGATATCATCTTTATGTTTATCTAGAACATGTTTTTTTTAAGTAACCATATTAGCTTTATATTTCTGTGAACAAGTGCAAAGAAATGGAAATACCATCGAAATACCATCATTGCTATTGTCTTGTCAAAAATATATATATTGGGGCTGGCCGAGAGGCGCGCTGGTTAGGAGCTGGCTGGCTGGGGACGCCAGCTCTGAGCAGCAGGGCCCCGGTTCGGATCCCACATGAGGGCCAGTGACACTGCCCTCTACAGCTAAGATGGTGAACAACAGCTCGACTTGGAGCTGGGCTGTCCTGAGTCGCCGGCAACGGCATAGGCTGCAGTGGACTGCCATAAGCTACTGTGAGTGGCTGGCAGCCAGTGTAAGCAGCCGGCAGCTGGCATGAGCTGCCAAGAGCTGCGGTGAGCAGCCGTCCAGAGGCCGGCGACTGATCTGCCTCACCCGGGAAGAGCGCAATGATAATACCAACATGGCCAGTGAAGCGGTGTCCTCCACAACTAGACTGAAGAACAAAAGGACAGCAACTTGTCCCCCTTCCCTGATTCCCCAGTGCTGTTCCCCTCCCCCAATTCCCCAATTTAAAAAAAATCTTAAAAAATATATATATATAGTAGTATAGTCTTTCTGGCCACATACAAACAAAATGAGTATATATTTATCCCACATTCAATATCTGAGTGAAAGTAATTATAATTAGTCTATTTCAGAATATTTGTAATTATCACCACTTTAATATGAAAAATTAGCCACCAAACCACTATATACCTTGTGAAATATAATGTTAGCAACTAAAATGACCAGGTTAGTAAAAAGTATTGCAACTTTTAAAAATATTGGTTTTTAAAACTTCCCTGTATTAGTCATCACTTGAATTTATATAAAGATTACCTAAATACTTAGTGAATTCAAATCCTGACCCTAATCATTTTTGGTTTAGCACCAAAAACAAAACAAAAACAACAAAAGCGAAACCAATAATGACTGTGGCAAATATTCTATCACTATTCTTTATCTATCACTAAGGTTCTCTTTAAGAAGCAACCATTTACCTCCCTAGTGCAGATTTATTAAAACTGATGTCAGAAACATCAAATCTATTATCCAAAAACTACAGAAAATATATAAAATTTTTATTCAGCTAAAGTGTGGTTGACAAGGCTTAGGGATAAACTTCAGCTGGTGAGAATAAAGTAGGAGGTAAAGAAATCCTCAGAACAAACACAGAAAGAAACAATTCAAAGGCCCTCAAATAGAACAAATAGATATAGAGAAAAAAGTATGGTGCATAATAATAAAGTCAAAAGACTTAAGAGAGTTATTTGCTTTGCCACTTATGAGCGCTGAACATTTGATCAAGTCACTCTCTGTGGGTATAAAATGGGTACACTAACTTCCCAGGCCAAAATCAATTACTATTGTAAGTTAAGGAGCTGAAGCTAGATTAGAGAGGGGAAAAGATACAAGTATAAGATGCAAATTAAAGAAACAAGACATTCTGGATCAAAACCATGAACAGATCACATGGGATTCTCTTCTTTTTGAGACCCTGTTAACACATCATAGGGAGTATGAAGGTATGGATATATAATAATAATATAAAGTATGGGAAAGGGAAATTGATGGAGGAGAGGTTTCCAGAGCAAAGGTGAGTTAAATGGGAGAGAAAGAGGGCACAGCCCCAAGTAGGGCGGATGGGGTCAACCACCTGTGAGAGCACCACCAGGCTGGAAAACATCTGGTTTGGTCAGGATGGGACTGAGTCACAGCTGACGACAAGTGGACTGATTCAGTCATAATCTGTTGATACCCTCCAAATGCCACCACCTTACCACAGCACGCTTAGCCAAGTACTGACCCCAACTCTTCCCAGACAAAAGATCAGAGCCAGGTTTTTGGCAGAAACTAAACAAATTAAAACTAGAACAGCTACTGGCATTTAGCGGTTCCCCCATGTAACAGCTGACTCCCTGTCTACTCAACCTAAACAGTCAGTTTGTTGATTGAAAGGCTGCCCTACGTACTCAGAGTTGTCAGTCAGCTTGGTGTTGACCCTCTGGCAGCCTACAGACCAAGATAAACAGCAAAACACCAGATGAGAGAAAATTCAGGAACAGTAGAGCTTTTAGAAATCTCTACTCTGTACACCCAAGTGATTTTCAAGATGGTCATAAGATGAAAAATAGAAAAGAGCAAATTAGAGAAAAATAAGTAAGTTAGAAATAAAAAAAAAAACATGATTGTCAATTTTTTTTCTTCCATTTAAATATTTTAGTGTTTAGAGCACTTTTTTGTTCACCGCCTCTCCCCTACTATTAACATCCCCACCAGAGCGGGACTTGTTACAATTGATGAACCTACAATGACACATCATTATCACTCAACGTCCATAGTTTACATTACAGTTCCCTCTTGGTGCTGTACACTTGATGAGTTTTGACAAATGTAAATAAATGACCTGTACCCATCATTACAAAATATTTTTGAAAATTAATTAAAGGGTAAGAAATAAATTAAAACCAAAAAACCTCAAAGAAAGTTTGATAGAGATGAAAAGACAAGAGTTCCAGAGAAAGTAAAAACAGAGAAAACAAAGGAGAAAAATAAAGAAATATGGGATGAATTGTCCAGAACCAAAAGATGTTAAGTTCTCAGACTAAAATGGCACACTCAAATGCCCAGCACCAGCACTGACCCAAAACCCCACCCTAACATGGAGTCTGAGAACACCAAAGACAAAGAACAGATCTGCAAGGCTTCTGGCAAAAAGGCGGAAGGAGCACTTAAAAACACAGTAAGATGTTGGACTTCTTTCAAAATAAAGAGAAATGCAAATTAATACTGAAATGAGATACCATTTTCACCTGTTAGATTCAAAAAGATAAAAATGTTAGAATAACATAGTGTTGGAGACGGTGCGGGAAAGAGGTATTCTCACACAGACTACTGCTGATGGGAGGTAAAATGGAACAAACTCTACTGATGGCAGTCTGTCAATATTGGATAAAATTTCAAATATGCATGCCTTTTGCCTCACTTTTTCTAGTGAGTTACTCTATAGATGTTTGTGAAATGACATGTACACAGACATTTTTCATTGCAGCAGCACAGAGAAGAAAATTGGAAACACTAATGTTATCTACAGGGCACTGGATATATAAGTTGGTGTATCCATACACTGGAAAGCTATGCAGCTATAAAAAAGGATGTACGGTTTCCAGGACATCATCTTTCATTGGAGTCACTGAGAACACTCAAAATGTACTCAGGAAATCTGAAAACCTGTCACAGGGGAACAGTTCAGGGAACCAGGGCATTTAGGTAAGAGACAGGAAGACGTGCACGTGAACACATCTGCATCTTCTGTCACACTGATAAAATCAGTAGTTCTAGAGGCCACACTGGGCCTGCTGGGTGGGAGTTTCACGGAGACACTGGCACAGTGTAAACACCTGCCCAAGAATGAGCGCGCTCTAGCAGTGGCATGGGTCGTCCCGCACAGACAGAAGCATCCTGTAGCTCAAGGGAGGTGTGCAAGGCAGGCTTCCATCTTCCATGTGCTGCCACAAGGGCTCAGTGGTTTTCTAACTGTGTTCTGTGGAACCCAGGGATTTTGTGGAGGCCTTTCAGTGATTAATTCTGTAAACAGCTGATTTAATTGCATCCTTGAAGTGTATTTTAGCCATTAAACATTTAAATTTATGGAAATAAAAATGCTTAGAGGGATTATATACACAAATTTTTTAAGGCGAAATTTCACATAACATAAAATCAACCATTTTAAAGTGAACAACTCAGTGGCCACAAAGTTGTATAACCATCATCTCTATGTAGTTCCAAAATGTTTTCATTGCCCCAAAAGGAAACGCTGTGCCATTAAGCAATCACTTGCCCTTCTCCCCTCCCATCGGCTCCTGGCAACACTAATCTGTGGTTCTGTCTCTAAGGATTTGCCTATCCTGGATATTTCATATAATGGAGGTACATAATACATGATCTTTTCTGTCTGCCTGTTTTCACTCAGCATGAGGTTTTTGAGGTTCATCCTTGTTGTAGCATATATCATACTTCATTTCTTTTTATGGATGAATAATATTCCGTTACACACACACACACACACACACACACACACACACACACATTTGCTCATCCGTCACACTTGAGTTCATTATGAATAATGTGGTTATTGGCTGTTGTGAATAATGCAGCTAAAAACATTCGTATACAAGTATTTGTTTGAATATTTGTTTCAATTCTTCTGGGTCTATACCTACGAGTGGAATTGCTGAGTCATATGGTAATTCTAAGTTTAACTTTTGAGAAACCAACCAAGCTGTTTTCCACAGTGCCTGAACCATTTTACTTTCCTACTGGCAATGTACTAGGGGTCCGATTTCTCCAAGTCCTTCCCAACGTTTATTTTACTTTTTTTTAAATACCCATCCTGTTGGGGGTGAAGTCTTATTTCACTGTAGTTTTGATTTGCATTTCCCTAATAACTAACCATGTTGACAATCTTTTCATGTGCTTATTAGTAATTTGTATTTCTTCTTTGGAGAAATGTCTATTCCAGTACTCGCCCATTTTTAAGTTGGGTTGTTTATAGTCTCTTTGTTGTTGAGTTGTAAAAGTTCTTAATATATTCTTTATACTAGGCCCTTATCATACATATGATTTGCAAATATTGTCTCCCATTCTGTAGGTTGTCTTTTCACTTTTGTTGATAATGTCCTTTTAATTCACATAATTTATTTTTTTATGAAGTCCAATTTATCTTTTCGCTTACTATTTTTGGCATCTAAGAATCCATTGCTAAATCCAAGAAGAATATCCCTGTGTTCTCTTCTAAGAGTTTTATAAATTTTAGAGTTTACACTTAGGTCTTTGATCCATTTTGAGTTAATTTTTATATATGGTGTAAAGTAGGAGTCCAACTTTGTTCTTTTGTGTGTGGGGATCCAGTTGTCCTACAGTCATTTGTTGAAAAAGCTATTCTTTCCTCCAGGAATGGTCTTGGCACTTTTGTCAAAATCAAATGGACACAGATTTATAAGTTTGTTTCTAGACTCTCTATTCTGTCCCATTGTTCTATATGTTTTTCCTATGCCAGTAACACATTTTTTTTATTACTGTAGGTCGGTAGGAAAAGTTTTGAACTTGGCAAATGTGAGTCCTCCAACCTATCTTTTTCAATATTATTTTGACTATTGGGGCCCACCCCCTTTGTTAAATATACAATTTTAATACATTAGACAACACCAAAATGTTAGTATTTTCATGGTTTAGCTTTATAACATATAAATATTACCAATTAAACTACTACAAATAAATTGGTACTGATAAAAATAACTTTAAAAATATGGAATCTCTGAATACAGACATATTGTTAAGTAAAAAAAGAACTGGGCAGAACACTGTATAGAGTTTGTTGCCAGCAACATTTTAAAAGGCATATACTTGTATATACATAGCATGACTGGAAAAATACACATGATAATGTTAAAAGAACTTGGCTCTAAGAAACTGGGTTGCTGGGAGAAAGGGAGATTTCCTTTCACTGACTACTCTTTTGCTCTTTTAGAATTTTTACTCTTTTGTTCTTTTTGAAGTAAATTGTATACAAGTATGTATACTGATTTAACATTTTTAATTAATTAAAAACCCAAACTCTCCATTTAAACAGAGAACATAATATTGCAGCTTCATGTGAGCTAAGAACAGCTTTTGGAAGAACAATGGTGATAAATTTACACTAAGTGGTTTTCATCCCTCTTCTGGGTCCCTGTGGGAGCTCTGGCACCTCCTTGTGAAACAGAAGCCAGGGCTGAAGATAAGGGCAGGATGGCAGTAAGAACAGTGCTTTCTTGATGTGATGCTAATTTGCCCCATGGGGACCATTTTATACAATGAGTTCATGAACCAGGCAACATATGGTCACCTATCAAAATTATGAAGTTTGATTAAATGGTTTACTAATATTTTGTTCTCCTTACTGTTTATATTTCAACTCTTTTAGGGAAGATGGAGGGGGAATATCAGCTTTATTGATTAGCTCTGGCTGAAAACATGAAATGGAAAAAGAGATGAAAAACATTGTTATAGCCAATTTTTTTGCTACCTTGGAATTAGCTGCATTTTTAAAACATTATAAAGCTTAAGAATTCATACATGGATATATGAAAAAGCAATTCCTGATAAAATACAGAATAATTATTTCTAAAACTTCTCTATGAGACAAGTGTCTGTTCTAGTCAATCACAATATAATTTGCCCATAATTATGCAGAGTAAAAAGAACTTAGGAAATATTTAATATGCAAAGGCTTATCACCATGACTGACAACTACTGTAGGAAATCCACATCTTATTTTCGTACAGAATACAAATTCAAGACTGAGCTCAATAAAAGGACTCTGACTCACTTAAAAGTAACAATTTATTTTCTATTAATGAAAGAGCCTATCATATAGCTTAGGAAAATTATTTCAGTTGGCCTCATATTAGAAATATTCAGAAGAAAAATGGCCTTCTGTGTTGAGCATTAAAATATTCATGAAGACTATCTTCAAAGAGATTAATAATTATAAATGCTGTGCTCTGATGTATGAATATACAGCACTCCAAGGAAAATGTTATTAGGCCTGGGAGGTACAAGATTTCTAGGTAAACAATGACTTCAGGAAATTCAAATGAGACAGACACAAAGCCAAAATAGTTCTTGCTAATTAGTAATTACTGCTTCCTTTTCCTCCTTCAAGTTTTCCCATTTCAGGAAAAGGCACCACCTTCACAGTCATTCCAGCTAGATATTGGGAGTCATCCTAGGCTCTCTTTCAGGTCCCAATTCATTCAATCACCAAGTACCAACTTCTGCTAGTCATGAAATATTCTGTGGAACTGTCCCTTGCCCCCTTCCCTAGGTAGGCCCATTTCTTTCCCCTGTATCATGATATCGTTTCCTCACTGAGCCCCAGTTCCTTTGTTCTTGCCCTGACACTCTTCGTCTTTAACTCACCCCTTTGCACCACCACCACAGTGACCTTAGATGCATCTAATTGTTACATTCTCTGCTTTAAATGCTTCAATCATGCCAATTGTGTCTTTCCACTGTGTACAGGAGGTGGCCCGTGCTATATAGCGTGGCATTCAAGAATGGTCCTTCATGACACAACACACACACATCCGAGCTCCACCACTGGATGTCTTCCACTTTAGGCTCCAGTAATACCACTCTGTACTTTTCTTCAGTTGGCAGTTTCCTACTCATTTTCTGAGGTGGAGCTCAGGTGGCCTCTCCAGCTTTGTGAATCCTTAGGTGAGGCTAAGAAACCCTCATCCTCTCTTATGCCCTGATCATGTTACAGCATTTATCATGTTTTACCAAACTGCTTTGTGTGTGTATTTGAATCCTTCATCAAATTTTAAGTTCCAAGAGGACAAGAACCACGTCTAAGTATTTTTGTGGACTCCAACACTTTAGACATGCCTTGGAACACAGTCAGTAATCAAGGACTTAAACTGAAAGCAGCTGCTGTATAAGCAGAGTATATGAGTTGAACATGTAATTCAATTTAAATGCATCTGGGTTATTGTAAAAAAAGTAAATATCATTTAAAAAGTAGAAAGCTACTTGAAATATGAGCTTACCCTAAAATCTTCAATCTGCCATGTTTGGGGATAAATTTCTTATTCCAGGTGGTAATTTGCTGAGAAAACTAATTTTTACTTATTTGTGTCCTGCATTTTTCCTAGAAGGATTTCAGATAGTGAAGAAATAAACCAAGATGGTTTGAGCTCAAACTCAATAAAAGATCTTTTGGAAACAACTATGTAAATATGTTTGCTTCTTCTCTATAAAATATTCAATAATGGTAATTCATGAACTTGGTAATTTCAGAAACTGGTCTTTTCTCTTTTAAGAAAATATATATATTGAAGACCAATATATATGAGCATATGTTGAAAATGTATATATTGAAGACACATATATATATATATTAAAGACATGTAACAGAACAGTGAAAGACATCTTTAAAAATTCCTGTTTATAAAAATAATCACTTTAATTAAGCAAAGATGCTCCTTGCCAGAATATACTAGCAAAAGTTTTTTTCTTAATTATTTTAAATGCAACCAAAATTTTCACAGTGCTTTAAAACAGTTAAAAGTTGAAATAGCAAGAAAAAACAATTTAATTTAGAGGATGGAATAGAACAAGCAGCATTTCAGAAGCGTTTAAGTGGCAGCTATTTCATTGATGCCTCTTTGTCCCTTAGTGTATACACACCAGAATATTGCTGTTTAGTCCCTGTTGAAGCATTAAAATCCTTCAACTGAATAGGGAAACATGCAAACAAATAACACATGGTACTACCAAAATGCGGAGCGAGAGCATCTTCCCGTCTGGCTCTACTCCTTGCTACTGAAGGTGTGGTAGTAGAGCAGGAGCAGCAGCAGCACCCGGGGGGCTTGTGAGAAACAGACTCTCAGGCCCCACTGCAGACCTGCAGAACCAGAACCTGCATTTTTTTTTAAGGATTTTATTGGGGAATTGGGGAAGGGGAACAGCGTTGGGAATCGGGGAAGGAGAACAGACAAGTTGCTGTCCTTTTGTTCTTCAGTCTAGTTGTGGAGGGCGTCACTTCACTGGCCCATGTTGGTATTATCATTGTGCTCTTCCCGGGTGAGGCAGATCAGTCGCTTGCCGGCCATTGGACGGCTGCTCACGGCGGCTCTTGGCAGCTCACACTGGCTGCCAGCCACTCACAGTAGCTTTACAGCAGCCCACCGCAGTTCCACTGCAGCCTATTCTATCGCTGGTGACTCACAGCAGCCCAGCTCCAGGTCGAGCTGTTGTTCACCATCTTAGCTGTAGAGGGCGCAGCATCACTGGCCCTAATGTGGGATCCGAACCGGGGCCCTGCTGCTCAGAGCTGGCATCCCAAGCCAACTCTTAACCAACGCACCATTTGGCCAGCCCCAGAACGTGCATTTTTAACAAAATCCCCTGATGATATATAGCCATGTTAAAGTTTGAGAATTGCTGTCTTTGGTGACCTCCAAAATTCTCCAATGTAAAGTTCTAGTCAAAAAACAGAGAATCTCCTTGGTTGGAGCCTACACATAAGGATAAAACTAAGGATTAATTTTACAGATGTCTTCTGGGTGTATCTGGAGCAAGAGTTAAATTCTAAATTAGTTTAATTCCAATACCAAAATTATCATTCTACACACACACACACACACACACACACACACACACACACACACGAGTTCTATCTTTCCACTAATACTGATTTGGATTTATACCGGTGAGAGATCATATATTTTAGTGTCCTTTATTTCACAGAATCGTAACCATTCTGGATAAATGAAATTTGAGATTATTTGGAAGCCCATCAAAATTTCACAAACTCTCTTTAGTCACTTATTCCACTATTTAATACTACAAGGAAAAATTTCTACTCATAAATTAAATTCTCAAATTTTTTATCTTAATTCCATTTTTTATTCTTCTATTATTAGAGAGAATAACCGGCAATCCCATTCTTCAGAGCTCCTAGTTTTGCAAACTCAGGGATAACTCTAGAGGACCTAGATCAAACTGGACAAAATCTGTAATGTGTGGTCCTAAAACAAGATCTACCAAGTCACAGAATGTAATCCATGTTCCCGGAAGACATGATATAAACAAAAATGGTACTGGAAACACAGGCACCTTTAAAAATAATTCAGTGTCTGATAAGACACTGAAATATTTAAAAAATATCCATAGACATGTATAAGACCTGGTATAATGCAGTACCGTCCTCTTTATAAAAATGGCCATTTAAAAAAAACTTTTAAAATTTTTTAAAAGAGTGGATCTTGATTTAATGCTTTCTTCTCAAAGGGCATCAATCTGAAAACCATAAGACACTGATTTGACTAAAAAAATGTTGAGGTCAGTTACAAAAGTTGACTCAGTTATCACATTTGGAATATGACAGCAGTGGTTCTTTCCCCAACTACCCTATAGCAACAAATAAGCATAATCTGTGATGACAGAAACAAAATATTTAGGTCAGAGTGCAGGGCAAAATTTGAACAGCATGCTCACTCACCAAGAGAGAATGTTCTAGAAATACACCCCAAACCAAAGATTAGAGATTCCAAAGAACAAAAAATTCCCTCCACATTTAATGCCAAGTAAAATGTTACTTCTAACATATGCATAATGTAAGGATTCTACATTAAAATATAGTTACTGTCACTGGGTGGTGAGAGAGGCAATCCATCATGGGCCCTTGGACATCCCTGTATGTTCCAGCTGGGAGCACAGAGAACGCAAGGTCCTAACTTCTTTTCACCTGGGCTGTTATGTTTGTAGCCAGTAACTTTGAGGGATGAGATACTGTCCCCCAGACAAAGGGCAGGCCTGCTTACTCCCTGTTCTAACAGCAGTGGACCTCCCAAGCTCAGGGCAAGTATTCCTCTAACACAATCCACTGCATGTGCAGGCATCCATGATGGGGTGAGATAAGCCTGTGAAGAGAGTCAGATCCAAGATCCAACACAGTTCTTAACACTAACACTGAAAAAAAGCCATTTCTATATTGAGATTTATCTTACCGGATCCAGGTTTTTAAACAGCAGGATGTCTTTGCAAGCCTCTTGCAATCGATTCCTTTGATCATCAGTTTTTGGATGTATAATCTAGAAGGACACCAAATCAACAAACAAACAATTAGTCTACTCTTCTTACTCATAAGGGATAAAATTTCCTGGCAGGATGTTAGGAAGAAGAATTTGTGAGCCGAGATTCACTTTAGGTGACTGGATCCTATCAGCCCATTAAGTAGGGGAAAGCAATACAATTTGTCGGGGGGTGGGGGAGGGGGGAATGGTGCACACTGATCAATACAGCACTTTTTAAAGGAGTGTTTCCCCCGAGGTTAGTGAGTTCATTTTGTAAAGGTCTGTGATTGGCCAATCACTAAAGATGTCCAAATTCCCAGCTGGTGGGAACACATAAAAGGACAACGGGTGACAACAGCTATGTTGAAAATCTAGAGATGGCCTTTACTCTGTTTTATACTGTTCTATATGGAACTCCCTCCACAGGGAGTAACTTTCTGCAGGGAAGGAGCCATCGTGCCCGGCCACACCTAGAGTGTGGATTTGAGGAAAAATGAATCTGAGGGTCCTGGTGTGCTCACGTTAGAATGAGCTCAAAGAAAGCCAGTGTCGTATGTTCTTACTAAACTTTCATTCCAGGAACATGAAGACCCCCCACAAAATGCTTTATGTAGGTGTGGCCTGCCAACTCTCCAGAGTCCCTTTTGACTTGGACCAAACAGCCTATCCTTTTACAAACATTGGTAGTTCGTAACTATTATATTATGTAATATGAGTTAGAGGCAAAAGTCCTCTCAGCAGCAGGCAAGGGGTTGGTCTCCTGGAGACCTATACGCCACCTTTTCCTGTTCTAATGGTCACTCACCGAGTGACCACGGGAGATGATGAGCTGGCACCTCGCTGTTTCAGCCAGCCAGCCCAGCACTACAGCTTCCAGAATCAGGCAGTGGTGAGCTCTGTGCCCATTAATATATTGGAACTCATAATGGAAATTGAAAATCAGTATTTCAAACCCATCTCAGATGGCTAAAAATGAATGAAATCATAGGTCCAAGAAGAATCAAGGAAATGTACAGTATATGTGTCTTATTTATATACTACACAAAAATCTGTTACCAGTTTCAGAGGAAGCCACTGCACGTTTTTCTATAAGGGTAAGATAAATGTAAACTTTTGTTCGCTATCTAATCAATATTTATCTCAAACTAGATTCTAAGATGTCATATGAACACAGAAAAAAACAGATTCTGGTGTCTACTAACTCATTGTATATAAGAAACTTTTACAATTTGGGTATTAACTAAATCATGCCAACCAAAATTTATACCTCCCTACTTCAAGTAAGGAAGGCTAACATAATAAAACAAAACAAAAAGTTATTTCTCACTTCATGGAATTCATCTAGAACTTCAAGATGAAGCAATCATAAATATTTGCGTGCTGAGAAGCTCTATCCTCAGAGAGACAAAGTTAGGGATACCACGTGACCATTGTTGAAAAAACTTTCTTAGCTGAAGATGGAGCTGCTCCCACCTGGGGTGCCCCGTCAGCAAACCAAAGCCTTGATAGCTTTTGTGTCCCTGCAAATGCTCCACATCTCCAGAAACATAGTCTATCCAGTTAGTCAATCACCAGAAGCTAAGTCAACTCTGGGCGCTCTACTAATCTCCTTGTTCCTCATTCATTTTCTATGTTTCTCCCCAACCCTGGTGTTGGAACTCTCCATGGGTATGAGAGTGAAATGGGACTTCCCTGAAGGTCTCCTGGTTATATAAGGCTCCTGATCTTGCTACCATTGGATTTTACATATATTAGGTTGTCAGAAAAGTCATGACGCATTTTTGCAATGAAAAACAGAAAAAAATACGTCATGACTTTTCCGACAATCCAATATTTCAGGGAGCTTAATGATGTAATGACTTAGTGACACAGTATCTGCTTTTCCATATTAAAACTCAATCTTACTGAAGTATTTTTCAGAGCTACCGAAATAGATTTTTGTTTATTTTTAAGGCCAAAATAGAAAAGGGGGACTTTGCAAAGCATGTACTCAAAAAAAAAAAAAAAGTTAATTCCATTTCCAGGTACAGTAATCCCTTATTTAGTTTACTTTTTACTAAACAAATAATAGAAAGATGAAGCTAAAGAACACAGCTTAAAAACTGCTTCAAACCAAACTGGACAAATTCTTACAAAAACATTAGGACCTCCAAGAAATCGGTTTCTGAGCAAACTATTAAGACTCATAGATTTTAAAACACTAATAACTGCTGTACTGACACTTTAGATGCAATTTTACTGTGATTTGTTTGTTTGTTTCAGAGTAAGCTTCTGTTGCTATAAATTAGTAGTAGCAGTAGGCTCTTCCCACTATTTTTCTTTACTAGAAATACTAAGAAAAATAAATTACCACTATGAGAAAGATGGCTAAAAACATTTTTCATCACCAGGCTGTGTTTTTATAAAACAAATACAACGACAACTGCAGTGAGTTTTTATGTTTATCTTTCTTTTTAGACAAAGACAGAGAATCTCTGGATAAAACTATACAGAACATGAAATAGAAGTAGAGATAAGAAATAGTCAAAGTAACTCCATTATATCTCCTGCTAACCTATATGCTTGTTAACACCTTTTCTATTGTTATTTTCCTTATCCAATACTGGAGTAATTTAAAATTAATTAATTCAGTAAATTACATACCCTGGACTCCACATCATCATCTTCTTCATCAGGGTTATAAGCTTCTGCACATACTATCAAAAGAAAAATAGACATTTTAAAGATTCTTTCACCAAGAAACATATTACAATAAATATATCTTTAAAATTATAAAACAATAGAGTATCATGACCTAAAAACATTAATTCACATCATCCAGAGCAAGCAGTTTACCCCCCAAATCGGTTTCCTACTCCAACATATATGTAATTTATTAAAATGCAGAGCTGAACTTTAAGACACTGACAACTGCTTTTTCCTTTCTCTTATTCAGAAAAACACAGCTTAACCTCTTTCACCTTAATTTCCAAGCTGTAGAAATGCATAAGATATAAAAATTCCCTAAAAGGGGCCAGCCGAGTGGCACATTGGTTAAGAGCTGGATTGGGATGCCAGCTCTGAGCAGCAGGGCCCCAGTTTGGATCCCACATGAGGGCCAGTGATGCTGCGCCCTCTACAGCTAAGATGGTGAACAACAGCTCCACCTGGAGCTGGGCTGCCGTGAGTCACCGGCAACGGAGTAGGCTGCAGTGAGGCTGCAGTGGGCTGCTGTAAAGCTACCGTGAGTGGCTGGCACCCGGCGTAAGTGGCTGGTAGCTGGTGTGAACTGCCAAGAGCCACTGTGAGCGGCCATCCAATGGCCGGCGACCGATCTGCCTCACCCGGGAAAAGCGCAATGATAATACCAACATGGCCAGTGAAGCGACGTCCTCCACAACTAGACTGAAGAACAAAAGGACAGCAACTTGTCTGTTCCCCTCCCCCGATTCCCCAATAAAATCTTTAAAAAAATAATAAAAAGAAAATTACCTAAAAGAACAGATACCAAAAAAAGTCTAAGTCTGCTATTAAATGATCAATTTAATCATATAGTTAGGAGTAACTTTCATAAATTACCCATAAGCCAATATTCCAGGAGCAAATACTACTAACATTTTGCATATTCCTTTCCAGTCTTCATTCTGATTTGAGTTCATACTGCATATATAATTTTAAAACCTGTTTTCATTTAACACTGTAGGAATTTCACATGCCATTCTAAACATTTTGTAAATATTGTTTTAAGGACTGCTGATTATTTATCATAAACTATAATTTAACCATTCCCCTAATTCTAGACACTTGGCTTGCTTTTATTAAAACAACCTTGCAATAAACATCTTCATGCAGAAATATTTGTTTACATTTCAGATTATGCTGTTGGAATTATTCCCAAATGTTAATTTTGGGGAGCTAAAAGATATGACAATTTTTAAAAAAAATGATTTTATGGGCGATTTGGGGGAGGGAACAGCATTGGGGAATCGGGGAAGGGGAACAGACAAGTTGCTGCCCTTTTGTTCTTCAGTCTAGTTGTGCAGGATGTCGCTTCACTGGCCCATGTTGGTGTTATCATTGCACTCTTCCCAGCTGAGGCAGATCAGTTGCCGGCCATTGGACAGCCACTCACGGCGACCACGGCAGCTCATGCCACCGGCCACTCACGCTGGCTGCCGGCCACTCATGGTAGCTCATGGCAGCCTACTGCAGCCCCACTGCAGCCTATGCTGTCGCCGGCGACTCATGGCATCCCAGCTCCAGGTCAAGCTGTTGTTCACTATCTTAGCTGTAGAGGGCAATGTCTCTGGCCTATGTGGGATCCGAACCGGCAGCCCTGCTGCTCAGAGCTTGCGCTCCCAAGCCAGCTCTTAACCAACGAGCCACTCGGCCGGCCCAGATATGACAATTTTTAAGACATACTTCTCACCAAGTTTCTTTCAGAGAGATTGCACCCATCCTATAAAGAAGACTCCTCTAACCTGTACAACAGAGTTGGATGTTATTGCTTAAAATCTTTGCCAATTTGGATGAAAAAAGGATTTTAATTTTTAAAAATTATTATTGAATTTCAACACTTTTCAAATGTTTATAAGCTGACTATATTTCCTCCTTTTTCCTTATGTATGAGCAATTTACATATGTATTTGGTTTTTATTTATATCACTCTTAATACCACTTTGTCATATTTCTGACAATCAATTTATCTAGTTTCCTTTTTAACTACAATTACAAAGGTTTTACAGATTATGTATGTTTGTTTATGTTCTAGTGTCATCAAATCAAGGAAGAAAATTCCTCAATATGATTTAAACTCAACTGTTAAACATCACAAAAGTACCACTGGTTTTGAGCTTGGAAATCCCTTCTTTATCTGAAAATCTAAAAATGTGTTACTTCTCTTTTTCTTTTAGTTCTTTAAAAGTAGATCTTTTTATGTTTACCCTTTAATCTATATGGACTTTATTCTGCCATAGATGTAGAAATTTAAAGAACAGAGGCTAGGTGAAAAGCTGGAAAATTTTTTTCTAAGGGCCTCAGGATGGCATCAAGCATATTTTAACTAGTACTACTGTTTCCATTATTATTATAAAAGCTGACATTAGCTTTCTTTTTTCCAGGCATTACTCTACATACCTAGGCCAGTGAGTGATTCTTAACCAGGGCCAAATTCGTCCCCCTCCCCCGCCCCCCCAGAGGACATTTTCCAATGTCTGGAGTTATTTTGATTGTCACAACTATGGGGGCTTAAGAGCTACAGGGAGAGTTCAAAGATACTGCTAAACATCCTACAATGTACAAGACAGCTCCCCGCTCCCCACCCCACCCCCACAACAAAGAATTAGTACCTGGCCTAAAATGTCAATAGTACTGAGATTGAGAAACCCTGACCTAGTGTATATTTTCTCATTCAATCTCACAACAGCCCTAAGGTAGGTGTTATATCACCACTTGACAGCTGAAAGACTAGGGCATAGAAAGGTTATGTATCTTGGTGGAGATCACACATTGTAGTACCACAGGACCCATACTTGATCCCAAGATTGTATGGCTGACTCCAAAGATTTATTGGGGTGACAATGGTCAACAAAAATATACAGGTTTCAAGTATACAATTCTGTAATACATCATCTATATGTTGCATTATGTGTTCACCACCCAGAGTCAGTTCTCTTTCCATCACCATATATTTGACCCCCTTTACCCTCTTCTACTATCTCCCCTCCCCACTTACCCTCTGGTAACCACTAAACTGCTGCCTGTGTCTTGGTAACCACTAAACTGTTGCCTGTGTCTATGAGTTTTTGTTTTATTTGCTTGTCTTGTTCCTTTGTTGCCTTCAGTTTTATTTCCCACATATGAGTGAAGTCATATGGTCCTCGACTTTTTGTCTGACTTATTTCACTTAGCATAATAATCTCAAGGTCCATCAATGTTGTCACAAATGGCAGTATTTCATCTTTTCTTATGGCAGAGTAGTACAGCCCTCGTTCTTAACCACTGTTCTGCACTCGACTGCTTTGGTGAATTCAACAGCAGGATGCCTGGACGTCAGCTTTCTGTCTCAGGGATCTAACAGAAGGGGCCCAGTGTCTCAGGGGCAGGCTCCCATTAACAAACCTCACTGATGCATATCACCAGAATGCCAATTTAGTAAGTAACTTCCTGAATCAAGTAGGGAGTCAGCATGACCAGCCAGCTTTCTCCCTGCAGGACGACCACAGAAGAAGCCAAATCACAATTAAAAGGTTGCTTGGTGAGAAAGAGATGGGAGGAAGTGCGCTTGTCAAATAAAATAAGTGTTTAATGGCATCATTCTGGGACAGACTGAGGCATCCACATACACAATTCAGATGGTCCTGCTAATTTGACCCAGACGCTTTAATTGTGTTGGCTGCAACTCTCCTAAAAGTGTGAGGACATCGACTTCTAAAGCTGGACTCTGTGACTTTCTGTTTCTGTGAATGACCAATCTCACAGGCAGGGCTTCTATAAAATTTGTAGGGCTCAGTGCAAAATGAAAATACAGGTCCGATTTTCAAAAATCAAGAATTTCAAGAGTGTAACAGCAGAACGTTAAACCAAACCCTTGTGGAGCCCATGAAGTCAGCCCTGCTATTGGGATCAATACATCCAATGAGGTAGTATAGTAGATAAGATATTTGGTTCTTTAAGGTAACTTATATATATCCTCTGATCCATTAGCATTGATCTTAAAATCTAATTCACAGAGAAAAATCTTAACCCTCCAATTTCTAAGTTTTAAGCCCCTGAACTCTGACTAAAAATCATGAGGAGTAAGAACCTATTATTTTTCTAAATAACTTATCAATTGTCTGAGTATTACTTATTATTTAATAACCCCTTCATTTGTGAAAACTACTTTATCATATATTTGCTATTTGGTTCTGGACTAGCCATTTCCTTGAACTATTTATTATGCCAATATTAAAAGGATTTAGTCCTTGGCACTTATATACAATTGTTTCACTGTGCTGAAATTCACCTACCACCCCCTTCTACAGCCAAATCAAAATGCAGCTCTTGCACTCTGTACGTTGCCATGGCACCTCACACCTCCTTATCTTCACATACACCATTTCCTCTGATTGGACCTCCCTCCTCGTCCTCCTTTCCAAGCCATCCGTCTCTCTAACCCAGACTAAAAAGTCAGACCAAGAGTCCTGTGTGGAACTCTCACCTACACAGGGCTAACTTGGGAAACCCACCTCTGTGCGCCTCTTGCACTCTCCCTCACTGCGGGCCAAGCTCAGTATCACCACCCACACTTTACCAAAGACGTTCGTTATACTCTGTTCACCCCTCCAGGCTGGGATGTGCGGCTCTTCAAGGACTGACTCTGTGCACTTGTTCATCTCTGTCTCCCTACCACTGACCTGGCACATGCCTGGCTCAAAGCACATTCCCCCTCTCCCCCACCTTCCCTCACCTCCGAGCCATTGTTCTTAGTCTAGTTGTGGAGGACACTGCTTCACTGGCCCATGTTGTTGTTATTATCAGAACGCTCTTCCTGGCTGAGGTCGTTGGTCACCGGCCATTGGCCGGCCACTCACGGCAGCTCATGGCAGCACATGGCAACTCACGCCAGCCATTCACAGCAGCCCAGTTCCAGGTTGAGCCATTGTTCACAATCTTGGCTGTAGAGGGCACAGCTTACTGGCGCAGCTTACTGGCCCATGTGGGAATCGAACCAGGAGCCCTGCTGTTCAGAGCTTGCGCTCTTACCAACTGAGCTATCCGGCCGCCCCAAAGTACTTTTTTTCGATTGAAGGAATGATTGATGAATAAAGCTTGCAATGTCTTTGAGAGCAGAGATGATGTGTTTTAAATATCTCCCAATAGTCGGCCTGTATTATAGGCTCTCAAACAAACATAGCAGGTTGAATGAATGAAAAAAAAAAGTTGTTCTTTGTTAAAATGTCCTACACCATCTGTCCAAGATATTAGGGCAGAGAGAAGTGAAAATAAGGGCCATTTGTCCGGTTCGCCAGGGGGGCTGCAGAGAGATTAGAAGCTCAGTAAATACCTGTACAACAAATGAATCCATGAAAGGCTCTATGCTTCGATGGACCCTCAAACTAAAGACTCCAGATAACTTGAGCTGCCTTGTATTCTTCCTAAAACGTATTTGCCCCATCCCTCCTGGGCAACCTGAAATCGAGCTTGAAACTATATATTCCATCCTTTGTTTGGCAATTACACAGTAGTGAGGGACAAAGCCGTATTGTTTAAGTGAGCCTTATATTGAGGTTTCCCTGTTATGGTGTGCCTTTGGATAATACATTAGTTATCTAGAATGGTCCAAGGATTTCAGTCGATTCTCACACTGCAGACAGTATAGTATACACTAGTGCAGCCACATACCTGTCACAGCTTGCAGGCCAGGACACAAAAGTGAGAACCACATTGATTTTGTATCTTCTGGGGCTTTACCTTCCATCTTTTCATGTAATTTGATACATACATATAGAGTGAGACAAGGGATAATGGTTCTTGTTCCCTCTGACACCATATGTGTTATCTTTTCCAACACCACTTCTCCAACCTATGAATTCTCTGATACCAACTGGGTGTCCAACAATTCAACTGAATTCTGAAACTACTGACCTGAATTTAGTGTTAGATCGCACAAGTTAAAGGACTCAGTCCCACAAGACTGCCCCACTTCAGACACCAATTGCAATTCCCAGGCCACCCATACTTCTGACCAACCAGCTATAAATTGGAGGTTCCCACAACCCCCTTCTTAGGTTCGATAATTCATTAGAATGACTCACAGAACTCATGAAGCTGTTTTCCTTACTCTTATTGGTTAATTATAAAAGATACAACACAAGAAAGCCAAAAGGAAGAGAGGTATACAGCAAGATATGGGGGCGGGGGAGGCGGGGGACAAAAGAGTCTTCATGCAGTTTCCAACACCTCAATATGTTCATCAATCTGGACTCTCTCTGAACTCTGTCACTTAGGGGCTTTTATGGAGGTTTCATCACACACACACACACACACACACACACACACACACACACACACACAAAGAGGCAAACACAATTGATTAAATCACTGGCAATTTGAGATTAACTCAATCTCCAGCCCCTGACCCCTTCCCCAAGGCTGGGCTGAAAGTTCCAAGTTTCTAATCAAAAGTTTGATCTTTCTGGCAACCAGCCCCCATTCTGAAGCTATCTAAGAGCTCCTCAGACAAGGTCACTTCGTTAGCATGCCAAAGAAACTCTTATCACTTAGGAGATTCCAAGGGTTTTAGAAGTTCAGTGCCAGGCACCGAGGGCAAAGACCAAGTATCTTTCTTATTACTCCACACAAGCGGTGACACCAACTTCCAGGGTCTTTCACGAAGTGCCCACTATAATTTGTTGGTAATGTATAAAAATCAGTAGAGTCAAAACAACTCTGCCCAGGACAAGTTTACATAACCCAAGTCAGCTTCAACAAAGCTAACAAAACATAAAGGAACCAGACTGAACTCCATGAGCCACTGGGCCTCAGCACCTGTCACCCAGCCTCACACATAGTACACCCTCAATAAATATGTATTGAAGGAATAAAAAGCAAATGTGGCTTGTGCAGAAAGGTTTAAAGGCCTTTACCTTGAAAAAAAATGACTTCTATAAACTATATAAAATTTACTTTTGTAATGTTCTCAATATACTAAGATTTTAGCATACTATTTAAATGATAATCAGCTTAAAAAAAGCTATTATAAAAGCACAGGTGTATCAGACAACAGAGCTCTGATTTAATATAGTTAAATTTAGCTTATTGAAGTGGAAATGCCCTCCTACAAAGGGAAAAAAATTACCTTTTACAAATATTAGTTTAAGGCATGCATTCTCAAACAAGAAAATTAGTTGGTGGATGGGGCAAAAAAAGCACTCTTTTTTTCATATAAAGCACAGATATATGTGTATATACCATACATAAATCGATATACAATATAGTCGTATCTGTGGTATTAAAACGTCTTGGGGGCAGTTAAGGGGAAAAAGTCTAAAAAGACTTGGAGAGGCAATAATAAAAATAAGATTGAGAAATACTAGTATAAGAATATACTAGTTATAGCTAAATAAAGGGAAGAGGCACAATAAGTCAATAGACTCCCTTTCCCTCACTCAGTTGTATTTCTGCCAAGATAATTTGCTATACAGGCCGGCCGAGTGGCTTAGTTGGTTAAGAGCTCGCTCAAGAGTTTGAGCTCTGAGCAACAGCGGTTCGATGCCCGGCCCGAGCTGAGCTGCCGCTAAGCTGCCAATAGGTAGCAGGATAACTCAGCTAAAAAAAATAAATAAATTAAAAAAAAGATAATTTGCTATATATCTTCTCTGACACATTAGTGATAATCTTGTCAACAGGAGTCCCCAATCCAGGGTGCGAAAAAAGAAGGAACTTTATTCATTATTCAGGTGAATAGTTTGCCAACTGGGGAAATGCAGCCTCTGGTGGAAACCTAAAGTGTGCTCCACCCAAGACAAAAGGGAGGACAGCTCATATACAGAAAGTTCCCACTCTGGTTCCTGACTGGTCCGGTCTATGCAAATGACCACTCCAAACCTGCACAGTTTGCTTGGTCCAAATAGCACTGTCCTGATTAGTCTGCTTTGCACATTCTGGTCATATGGAGCTGCTCTGATTGGTCAGTACATATGCAAATGAGGATATGGCTGCAGAGTTCCAGTTGGATGGGGTAGGTCTCAGCCATTGGTTCAAAGATGAAGGAACTCCTTTATAAGGGTTGACTCAGCAGGCAAACGCACAGTTCAAGAGGCTGAAGGTTCAGTCCGTAGCTTTTCCCTGAAATGCAGCTTGTGTGAGAAGCTTCTATCAGCAATGGCTGCTAGACTCTAGTTAGGAATTTGTGCCCAGTTAACCATGAGAGCCCTTTTTGGCAGATATATTCCTTCTCATCCATAATCCCATAATCTTAAATTTTAATTCACAGAGCAAAGGCATTTGGACAACATGTCCAAAAATAAACACGTTCACATTCTGATCCCAAATCACATTCAAGCAAAAGGACCCACAGGAAATCTTATTTATTCATTTTAAAAAATAGGTTTTGAAATGTGGGAGATGGTAAAAGAGTAAAAGAATGATGCAAAGCGTATATACTATTTTATCATTATATATTACAAATAGTGTAGAACTTGTCATATATATATAATATATATTACTTTAAATATTATATATAACTATGTACTGTATATAAGCCATTTGTACTCTAGGCAGTCAGAGCCTAGAAAGCAAGACAGGAATAGAATAATCAACATGAGTGTCATGATGAAGGTATGCACAAAACACTGTAGGAGCACAGAGAGACAGGAGTGACCAGCTGCTTATAGGACAGAAGAAGGATTAGCAGAACCCCTTAAATAGTTACTGAAGATCGGGAAGAAGTTTACCGAGAAAAGAGGAGATTGTTTTGTTCACTGCTTTACTCTTAACATTTAGAACAGTGACTGGCACAGTATTAAAAATATTTGAAGTAAGTGTTTAAAATGTTTGAAGAAATGAGTAGTTGTTTTAGTTGGTGAGAAAAGTTTATCTTCTTTTGATCCTCAGACTCATGGAAACTGCATCTGTCAGGGTAGGCTGGCTTATACTACAGTAACAAGGATCCCCAAATCTTAGTGACTTAAAAACAGAAGTTTACTTCTTGCTCACTCTGTATGTCTATCTCAGGATAGTGGGTAATCTGTCCCATGTGGTCATTACTAAAGGCTGCGGGCTGATAGAGTGGCCATCACTTGGAATGTCACCAGTCCCCAAAGCTGTGGCAAATTGCTCACTGGCTCCTGAGGAGTTCAAGACGTGGCAATCGAAAACATGGCATATTGACTATCTTAAGCTGAAGGAGTCTGAGAAAACGGCAGAAACAGGAAGGTCACTCTGACCTCCCCCACCTTGCCCTTCTTCCCCGAAAGCAAGAGATAAATCTCCCACGTGAGAGGGACCTTCCTTACACCATGAGGAAGGGAGACAGCCTTCCTCATGAGACAGGGAGTTCAGGGCTAAGAAGGCTGGGTAAACAAACCTTATTACTTCATTATTGACTACCTATAGCCCAACAACTGTCTTGTCACTTCTTCACAAATTTATTGTTTCTTTGTCTAAAAGATATAAAAGCTTCCTGCTTTGGGCACTTCTTTGGGTCTTCATTTTCTTGTGAAGGCTCCCATACACATGTAAAAATTCAATAAAACTTGTATGCTTTTCTCCTGTTAATCTTTTTTTTTTTTTTTTTTTAGCTGAGCCATCCTGCCACCTGTTGGCAGCTCAGCAGCTGCTCAGCTCAGGCCGGGAATCGAACTGCTGTTGCTCAGAGCTCAAACTCTTGAGCGAGCTCTTAACCAACTGAGCCACTCGACTGGCCCTCCTGTTAATCTTATATCAGTCTAATACTTAGGCCCAGCCAAAGACCCAAAGTGGGTACCGGAGAATCTTTCCTCCCCTAAACTCCTAAATCTTCTGCCTGGAAATGATACATCTTACTTCTGCCAAAAAGGAATAGATATCACATTTTACAGAATAGTGGCATGGCTATTCCTAACTTCAAGGACAAACGAGTGTAATCTTACCATGTGTCCAGAGGAGAAAAAAAAACAGAATATTGTGAGGAGCCTTAATGACCAAAGAAACCATCCGATGGCCCTAAGCCCAAGGTTTCCTTTCTCTATATATCAGGGGCTTAGAAGGAGATGGAGGAAGTATTTAAGTCAACCTCACAGGTTACTTCAAAACAGGGGGAAAAGTTCTTAACTTAAAAATCTACAGGGTAAGGCTCAAAAACTCTGAACAGAATCATTACAATTTCTTTAAAACTGCCTTTCAAAGAGTAATTGAATATTTAATTATTTATAATCTATAACTTAATAATTTACTATTTCCTGCATCAAACTATTAAATTATTATAATCTACCATGTTACTGCCTATATTTCAGCTACAAAAAGAGCAATATAGATACATCCTGTATCTATCTTGCAGAAATGTTGGCAGACTTCATTAAATAGTACTTAAGTGAATATAATAATTCCCAGATCAGCCATGTTCGTGTCAGCAGAATTTTACTAAAAAGATTTTAGCCAAGATTGTATAACCCTTTCTTGGTGAAATGATAGAAACTCAGTTTTTATTGTACTTAATCTAGTTTGTTTTACCTCTCCCCAAGGTTATCAATGGGGCTTTAAGAATCAGTCCTTTATAAACCACCTCTGGTACTCTATAAAACTCTGTTTTAAACCTTCCTTCAAGTAGGCTCCTAACTAATCCCAGACATATAAATACCAATCTTAAAAATTGTCTATAAAATTTTTTCCTACTACTTCCACTACAAATCATTGTATTGTCTCATAACTATTTCAGATATATTGTATCAAACATTTCACCAAACTGCCCTGATTCGTAACAAAGCCATTATTTTTGTTGCACTTTAACAAGAGAGGTATTTCAAATAAGATTAGTTTACCAATTCCTTTCTATGTTTTTCTGTTTCTAAAAACAATTTTCTTCCACCTATACAGCAATCATCTTTAAATGACTGTATAATCAAAAACCACTCATACCTCACAAATAAACCATCATGTTCAGTACACTATTGAATCAGCATCACTGAGATACATAAATAAGCAGCAATAGAAAGCTTTAGACAAATGAGAATTTGCCCATCATTTGCTATTTTCCTATTATTAAAGCTACAGAAAACATTATTTAACCTGTTTCCCAAAATAGGTATGAATTTTTCTTGAAAAACTCCTCCAAAGGAAAAGCAAAGCACAAACTATGTGAGAACCCATGTACAAGTACGTTAAGTTTTTATTCTACACTTAGGTTCCAAAGCATTTAAAAACTTTTGGTTATGAAGTATGTGGACTCAATCATTGTGTCTATCCCAAATCCATTTTCTTTCTTTTTCAATTACAGTTGATATTCAATATTATTTTAAATTAGTTCTCAATCAATTTTCTTTCCACTACATGATCAATACGTATGCATTTGGTGTAAAACATTCACTGCCTCTTTTAATAATTAACTAATTTATAAGGAATATGGCATAATTAAGAGGACAAAGTATTCAATAGGTTTATAAAAAGAATCGAGTCAATATGGAATGTATCTGTAAGGATGAATCCTGAATCCAGCAGGCTCAAATACTCTACAGAATTCCACTGTTCATACACTCTGAGTAGCCGGTGGGACTCAGAGGATGGAGGAAACACCAGGAGTCCTCACTCCCACTCACACGGAAGCGTAGTCCCCTGTAGCTACTAGCCCTTACTTCATCAGTAAGGATATAAGAAAATTAACAATGTGCAAGATTCAAGATAGGGCAAGTGCATGTAATCAAAGGACCTAATTTCTGGGTATTTCTCAAATAATCTATTCCAAGTAAATTTTCTTTAAGAGAAAATGTAAAAACTTACAAATGATCAAGAGTAAGATAAACAGATATAATACAGAAAAAGCCTAAAGATAAATTCTAAGAATATATTTTGATAACCATTAATATTTTAACCCCAAGTATGTGTTTGCTTCTGATCACTATAATTCCTCAATGATATTCTCTAGAACTATTAAGTAGCAGACAGTTAAGTGGATCCATTTGTACCAGAGGACAGTACGGTAAGAGAAACTATTTTGTGCTTTGCTGAAAAAAAAAATGATTTCTGAGCATTATATTTGATGAACATTATGGGTTTTCAGAAATAGCCAAGGAAAAATAAAAAAATACTTGACTGAACAGCCAAAAGCTTTCCGAGAGTTTGTGTAAATGCTCTAAGAGTTTAGATAATGTGATCATCTCGTGGCCCTTTATTTTGGTCTGAGAACCTGAATCACATTAACATAATATGAATAGGGCCAGCCAAGTGGCACACTGGTTAAAAGTTGGCTTGGGACGCCAGCTCTAGGCATCTAGGCAGCAAGGCCCCGTTCAGATCCCACATGAGGGCCAGCTAAGATGGTGAACAACAGCTCGACCTGGAGCTGGGCTGCTGTGAGTCGCTGGCAATGGCGTAGGCTGCAGCCCTGCTGCAGTGGGCTGCCGTGAGCTACCATGAGTGGCTGGCAGCTGCCGTGAGCCCCTGTGAGTTGCCGTGAGCGGCCGTCCAATGGCCGGTGAGCGACTGCCTCACCTGGGAAGTGCGCAATGATAATACCAACATGGGCCAGTGAAGCGACGTCCTCCACAACTAGACTGAAGAACAAAAGGACAGCAACTTGTCTGTTCCCCTTCCCCAATTCCCCAACGCTGTTCCCCTCCCCCAATTCCCCAATAAAATCTTTAAAAAAATAATAATAGTATGAATATAAATACTAGCTGGTAATGAATGCTATACCCACCTTTATCAAAATACAAGTTTGCCCTTCGGATGCAGTAGAGCTAGACCTACTTAAAGCTTCTGAGTCATTTTATTTGTGTACTGTTTTTGAGATTAACGCTGCCTAACATTATAGGAACAGAATCACCACAGGGATTCCTCTAATTTATTAATTAATTTGCAGAACCAGTATCATTTGACCAGATGGCTCTAGGATATTAAATTTGGATTTAAATATTGCCAGAATAATAGGAAAACAGTTTAAGTCAATTCTTGGCTTCCAGATTTAGTAATAAAACTAAGTAATACGAGCATTTGGGGAACATTTCAATCAAGCCTCTCTGTGTGATTATCAGAAGTCTAATAAGAATTTCAGGGGCCGGCCGAGTGGCGCGATGGTTAAGAACTCGCTTGGGATGCCAGAGGGCCCCGGTTCGGATCCCACATATGAGGGCCAGTGACACTGCCCTCTGCAGCTAAGATGCTGAACAACAGCTCAACCTGGAGCTGGGCTGCCGTGAGTGAGTCGCCGGCGACGGCGTAGGCTGCAGCCCCTGGGGCAGTGGGTTGCCATGAGCTACCGTGTGTAGCCAGCAGCCAGCGTGAGCGGCCAGCAGCCGCAGTGAGCGGCCGTCCAGAAGCCGGCGACTGATCTGCCTCACCTGGGAAGTGCGCAATGATAATACCAACATGGGCCAGTGAAGCGACGTCCTCCACAACTAGACTGAAGAACAAAAGGACAGCAACTTGTCTGTTCCCCTTCCCCTAATTCCCCAGCACTGTTCCCATCCCCCCAATTACCCAATAAAAAAAAAAAATAATAATAATAATAATAAATAAAAAAAATAAATTAAAAGAATTTCAGTGCTATTTTAGAAAAACATAACCAAATTGTGACAGAACAATACATATCAACATCCAAAGACTTAAAAAATATAATACATATTTATAAGTAAATGCAATTCAGTCAAGCTTTCTTATTACTTAAATTCAAAAGATATAAATCCTTATAAGTACCCTAGCAGGATCTTCTTCTTAGAGAAAAGAAAATTTCCATTTCTATTTTTTGAAGGGAGACTTAAAATAAAACGTTGAGATTTGTGAGGTGATGACAATGAATTTAAATGAATTTTTAATTAAAAAGAAAAATGAGATATAAAAACAATAAGATAGGAGATATGGAAATAAAACAGGCAGTTAAACACTTTAAATCTAAAAAATTAGTAAAGTTACTTGTATTTTAATAATATGCAGTTTTAGAAAAGGTACATAGATTAGAGTGAACTTTTTCATACACTGCTGGTGAAACGGTAAACTGGGAGTGAGATGGAAAAGTCAGTCTGAAATATTAAAAGCCTTGAAAATGTTCATGCCCAATTCAGCAAGTGCTCTTCAAGTAATTTGACCTGAAGAGATAATAACAGTTGAAAATAGAAGAAACCTCAATTCTCAACAATAAACAAATAATAAATTACTGTAGATAGCCTTACATACTATTGATATGCTATGCAGCCATTTAAACATTATGCTTTACAGGAATTTCTGATGGAAATAGTAAAATGTTCACCAAATCTTATTAGTTTTTTATTTCTTCATTTGTTTTTTAAGCAGGTTTCAAGACAGGTGCATGGTTTGAGCTCACATAAAGTATGCATGAAGTCTGATAGGATAGACACCAAAGTCTATGCAGTAGTGGTTTCTTGGTAGTATGACTGTGATGGTTCCAGTTTTCCTAGGTTTCCCTCATTTTCCATAGAGAGTGTACTATGTTTATAATCATAAAGTTTTTCTTTTCTAAAAAGATTATAAAGCTCCCTGAATCATTCATATCTCAAACATAAAAAGGGCTTAAAAATAGTAACAGCTATCTTGCTAATAATCAGTCTTTCTTTTAAATGCATCTAATCGTTTTACAAAATTACTTTTATAATTTAATATTTCCTATAATCATACAGCTTCTACAACTGGCAGGATTAAGGTACTGAAACTTAGAAAGTAGTTATGAAAAATAACCTCATTAACAGTATTATTGTAAAATGGAAAATTTTCTAATAAAATTTTTCACATAAAATAAGAATACTGACTTAATGTCTACCTCAAGTTCATAATAAGATGGCTTCCTCTACACCTTGAATACTTAAAAGCCATCTTCGGAACTGCAGTACAGCAGAGTGAGGTGTATGGCAAATCCTCACCCCAAAAGCAATGATAAAACAAGACAAAAATTTCACAAAAAAAACAAAAAACATTTTATGACTTTGGAACCCAATTAAAGGCATATAATAAATTGAGAAGCATTTATTCATAGAAAACGACTGAACCTCAAGTTAGAACAGTGGGAGCATATGGGAAAAACATAGGAGTTAGTCTCACGCTACTATCACACTCACAACACATCTGACATCAGATATATATGTAGGTTTATTTTCACACTGGCCATTCTCCAAGACCAGCTAAGTGTCCCACAATTCAATCCAACTCTGACACTATTTACCTGGAGTTAACATCAGATCCCACAAAGTAAGGGCTCAATCCCACAAGACTGCCCCTCACTACAGAAGCCAGATTACCCACAACTTCTGTCTGACTTGGCTACAAACTGGAGGTCACTATAATCCCCTCCTTCGATTCGATCATTTGCTAAAATAGCTCACAGAGCTCAGGGAAACACGTTTACCAGTTTATTATATAAAGATATGATAAAGGATACAGATGAACAGTTAGATGAAGAGAGACACACAGGGCAAGGTCTGGAAAGGTTCCAAGGGTAAGAGCTTCTGTCCTGATGGAGTTGGGGTATTCCACCCTTCCAGCATGTAGAGGTGTTTACTAAACCCCATACTTTGGGGATTCTTATGGAGGCTTCATCAGGTAGGCATGACTGATCATTAACTCAAACTCTAGCCCCTCTCCTGTTCCCAGAAAGCGGAGTGGGTAAAAGTTCTAAGCTTCTAATCACAGCTTGGTCTTTCTGGTGACAAGCCCCCATTTTGAAACTATCCAGAAGCCCACCAAGAGTCGCCTCATTAGAACAAAAGATACTCCCCTCACCCAGAAAACTCCAAAAGATTTAGCAGTTCTATATCAGGAACCAGGGTCAAAGACTAAATATTAGAACAAAAGATGGTCCTAGTGGTCTTATCACTTAGAAAATTACAGGGGTTTTAAGAGCTCTGTACCAAGAACTGGGGATAAAAACCAATATATCAAATATATCTATTTTCCATTGTTTCATGGGGAGTCTATGGCATTCCTGCCTGGGGCTGCTGTCTATATCCCCTACCACTAGACCAGTTAGCAGAGGAGTTCTACTAGCTTTGCTGCTAAAGGAAACTAACCTGATTGAGAGTAGAGTGTAAAACTAACAAACAAGCAAAAAAAAAAAAAAAACCATGGCTGGCAGCATAGTTGGTAATGGTGATCTCAGTGGCAGACAAGAAGGTAGGCTGGCAGCTTGCCTAATCTGAGGCTGTGGTCCTGGTTACCATCATCAGACCAACAAACTAACCAGAATTTAAACCAAAAAATGAGACAGCATAGAGGGGTTCATAAACTCTCCAAACATCCATGGCTGATTGGAAGGCTATGTGGGCATGCAGGAAAAATTAGACAGTGCCCAAGAAATTCATATATCCCTGGCTATCCATGAAGCTGTCTGTGAAACATTCAGAGAAGACAAAAATGACAGAAGTTGAGGCACACTTTAAAACTATGTGAAATATGAACATGCTTCCCAAATCACACACATATCCATCAGCTCAAGGTGTGTGAGTATAACCTCTAGGCAATCACTGGCTGACCACTAAGCCATGCACAAACAGGGGTTAACCGTGGAAATCCAGAGTTAAAAATGTTTTTTTAATTAAAAAATTTTAAAAAGCACAGACATTTGCAGCCACATACCATGCATGGTATAGACTGAGTCCACAGATTTAGCCTAAGAAAATTTCTAGAGAAAAATACAGCACAAACAACTCTAAGATGGAGGGAATCAGAATTGCTACAAAATATAATTTAAAATGCCAGTTCTCAGCAAACTTATAAGAAACAGGAAAGAACAGCAAAGAAACAAAGAAATGTGATCCATATTCAGAAAAAAAAGCAGTTAATAGATATTATCTCTGAGTGGGCCCAGGTGTTGGATTTAGCAGACAAAGACTTCAAAGCAGCTATTGTTCAAAGAAATAAAGGAAAAACCATGTTTAAAGAATTAAAGTATGATGACAATAATGCAACAAATACCTTTACCTCAATAAAGAGGTAGAAATTATGAAAAAGAACCAAAGAAAATTCTGGAGTTGGAAAAACACAATAGCCTAGATGAAAAACTAACTAGACAAGCTCACTAGGTTTGAACTGGCAGAAGAAAGAATCAAGGAACTTGATGATAGAGCAATAAAATGACGGTTCCACAAAAAAGAAGAGCTAGAGAAAGGGGCAGAAAAAAATTGGAAGAAATAATGGTAAAAAATTGCCAAATTTTATGAAAAACATTAATTTACAGATCCAAAAAGCTTAATGAATCTAGCCTAGGATAAACACAAAGAAGTCCATACCTAGTCACATTTTAGTGCAGCTGTTAAAAGTAAAAAACAAACAAAAAATCATCAAAGTGAAATCATCCTTATATACAAGGGAACAATAAAACAATGTTTAACTTCCCATCAAAAACAACCGAGATCAGAAGACATTAATGGCATATTCAAATTGTTGGAAGAAAAAAACTGTCTCACAAGAATTCTATATCCAGCAAAACTATTCTTTAAAAATGAAAGTGAAATGAATTCACCCTCAGATAAACAAAGACTGACAAATGAGAAAATTTGTCTCAAGCAGATGTGTCCTATATGAAACACTAAAGGAAGACCTTCAGGCTGAAAGGAAATGACACTAGATGCTAACTCAAACTACCAGATGCTAACTCAAACTGAGAGGAAGAAATGAAGAGTACCAGAAAAGACAAATATGTGAATAAATATAAAAGACTGTATAAACTCATACTTTTGCTCTTTTTCTCTTAATTTTTACTTTAAAAGACAAGATATAAAGCAATAGTTATAACACTAAACTGTTGGGTTTATAACATATATAATATGTATTTTAGTAAAGGAACAATGGGCTGACAGTTGAACTCTGTATTCTTCCATTCCTCCTCATTCACACACCTTAGTAAGGCAGTTTGATGGTTACATGTGGCTATGCCCAGAAAGAGATCACCTCTTCTCAGTTTGTTCCTGGGTGATGATCAAGGTGACAGAGGTGTGGAGGATAATATGGATCTATTTTGAAGCTTTAGGATTCCATCCAGACCATTTCTGGACACAGCCCATCTCTGACCAAAAATTGTTAATGCTTCCCACAACATACAGAATAAAACCCAAACTCTTGCCAAAAGGGTCTCCCATTATTTGATTCAACTTGTTTTTTGAAACCTTCCTCCTACTGTAATATAATAAAACCCATAAATGTCTAACCTTAATAGACTATTCACTATTCCCTCAACACAATATTATTTCATGTGGTTTGCTCAATGGGAAATTTATCCATACTTCCACTCTCTATTCCCACCTATCAAAATCTTACCCTTGCCCCAAAGCTCTGCACAAATGCCACAGCCTTCCTGTCACTTTTCCCAAGCACAAAACGTAGGATTAAATGCTTCCTTCTATGTAGGAACACAAGATGCACCTTATTCGTATCTTTATTTCAGTATAATCACATATAATGTAGGGGCTAAATTCTAAATACAACATATGAAGCAAAAATCTCCAATAGTCAATGTTATTCTTGTTATTCTTTTTTTTCTTTTTAAAAAATTTTATTGGAGAATTGGGAAAGGGAACATTGTGTTTTTCCAGGACCAATCAGCTCTAAGTCAAGTTGTTGTCCTTCAATCTTCTTGTTGTCCTTCAATCTTAGTTGTGGAGGGCGCAGCTCAGCTCCAAGTCCAGTTGACGCTTTCAATCTAGTTGCAGGAGGGCACAGCCCACCATCCCATGGGGGAATCGAACCGGCAACCTTGTTGTTAAGAGCATGCGCTCTAACCAACTGAGCCATCCGGCCGCTCGTGGCAGCTCACAGCCGCTCAGCTCAAGGCGCCGTGTTCAACCTTAGTTGCGGAGGGGTGTAGCCCACCATCCCATGGGGAGTTCAATTGGCAACCTTTGTTGTTAAGAGCACATGCTCTAACCAACCGTGCCACCCATCTGGCCCCAAAGTTATTCTTGAAAATCCCACAGAAAATCATTGCTGAACATGGTCAGATAACCCCACAATAAGTCCACAACAATAGGTTTTCCCCTCCAGCATGAAAACGGACTGCTTTTTCTTCTGTTGAGCACTAGAAGTTGTTGCTGGCTTACATTTAGAAGCAACATGTGTGGAAAATGGATACCTTTAAAACCCTAGAAATGCTCATACTCTGAGAGGCATGCGGGGACCAAGCAGGCCAGCAAAAAGGGTAGATTCAGAACCTCCTGCACCCACTGAGGGGCACAAACTCACTGAGTGGAATGTCTCTGTTCCTTTGCACTCAGGCTCTCTGTGGAATGTGTATAGTGGAATCAAAGTGGGTGGCATTGGCCGTGGCCCAACTGCTGTGCTGCCCTACAACTGTTTGGTAGGACAGGATGGATCAGTCAGCTCTTCCAGGGGCTTGGCACAAGCTATAGCTTCCTCATCTTTAGCAGTCTCACAGCAGGCATAGAACAGTGTTGCAAATCGTGAGTTAATGATTAATGTTTTGGTTTTTTTTTTTTTTAATTTAACTGAAGTGAAAGCACAACCAACCAGAGATAAAGCCATTTCGTCTACAGTTGTCAGAGTATAAACATTCCAAAATCAAACATTTTTACACACACAAAAAGTTATCCTCTTGCAAATTAAAAACACTTGCGAGTCTAGAAAAAACATCCAATCTGATTTTAAAATACAGTAGTTTTGCATAGTATGAGGGAACCAGGCAGTTGGCTGCTCTTAATGTTCTGAAGAAATAACATCAGAAAAAAGTTTGTAAGAAGTAAATCACAGTGACCTTTAGCATCCCACTTTATCGCTTTAAAAAATTTGTGGTATGAATGTAAAGTATTATTTCTTCTTTGGGGCCTTCTCCTTTTGTACCTAGATGAATGGATATGCAAGATAATAGTTCCATTCTTTTGAAGAGAAGCAAAATTTGTCTGGTATTGTTATTTACTGTCATTCTATGTGTAAAGTATTATTCTATCATGAACAGTAATGTTTCTCAATAAAAAACGACACATCCAAACGGGTCACTGCAGTCGTACAGGCAGGTAGTAAAACAAGGTATTTGAGCTTCCCTCACACACAGAGCTCAGGGCTTATCAGCAGTCTCTGGTTTACAGACATGCTGAGTACACTGCAGATGTCCCCTTAGGCTGGAAAGGAAACGGGGTTGGGGGGAGGCAGCAAGAAGCCTCCTTCAACTAAGAAAGCTAGAGGGCTTCTTCAGGTAGTGAGTCGAAAATAAGAATCAGCTAGCAGACATGATGCTAATAATCCAATATGGATCGTTAAAATTAGTCCCAGGGAGGTGGGGTTTCTGAGTCCTCTGTCACAGCAGGCCCCAGATGGGCAAATGAAACACCTTTCAAGATTGATCCGGGATGACCAGGCTAATCAGAACGCTTTGCTGGGACTTTGGGGGTCTTGAATGAGAGGGAATGTCAGGCCAATCTCTTTCTGGGGGCCTCTGCTGTAAAGTGTGGGGCTGTGGTAGTCATTCCCCCACCAGGTGAGAAGCAGAAACAGAAGAGGGAGAGACCCTACCGGTGTGCAAAGCCCAGGCTCCAGCTGCTCCTGGGGCCTGGCTACATCACTGCCCTCCCTGCGGCTTGGGAGTTTGTGAGAACCCTACCCCCACTATTTAAATAAATTCTTCATCTTTCTTTGATTGAATTCAATATGTTTCGTAACTCACAACCAAGGAGACATCAGAAATTAAGTGGAACACTGGTTCAAAAAGGGTCAGGACAACAAGGGAAACAAGATAATTACCAGCTAATTACCAAAAATAACTAAGACTAAAACCACAGAGCAGATAAGGAAGTGGTATTCGCAAAATGACAAGTTTAAACTCTAGTGACTATTCAATGGAATTCTAACAACAAAAGAGGGTGACACATAACTTGGGACCCTGTGTGGTTCTGACAGGAGTACCCAGGATTGTTTGTCCGTGACATGAGAGAATATAAATGATAAAGTAGCCCACAAAATTGAAATTATTCTCTGCCACCAAATTTTGCTATCTTGCAGAACAAATAATCGTGGCCTTAGACCTTCAATTTAGTTTTTATGTACCATGGATTTCAGAACCACTGGTATTTTTTCAATAGCTTTATTGTTTTTATGCAAATAATACATGTACTCAGCAAACAATTCATTTAACTATTAAAATTTTGTTTTACCCTATGCAAAATGCCTCCAGCTTTACTGAAACTAACATATGGAAACAACTTTTACTTACTATTTGTAAAGCTATGCTAGGTGTCTATGAGTGATGCAAGTACTAAATGGGGTCCCCTGCACTCTATTAGCTTACAAGCTGGTTAGGGAGATTCACTCACCTATTAAGGCAGTCGTGTAAATTATTATCTGTGGTATATAGACAGTGACTGATATACAGTGTGGGGAAAGCACACAGGGTTCAGACAGACTGAGGCACATCCCAGCTCTGCCATTTGGTTCCCTGCCACTTATTAATGGTGTGACCTTTGTATACATTACTAACCATTATGAACCTTAATTTTTCTCATCTGTAAAGTGTGGCTATTAAGAACTACCTCATCGAGGTGCTGTGATTAAATAAATAAATGCCAGCTATACAGGGATCATATGAGTAAACCATGAAACATAGATTGACATATTTGGCTTAAGCTGTCAAAAGACATAATGAAGTAGAATGATGAATATTCACACCTTCCTGTGAATGAGAGTAAACTCCAGGCCTTTGCATACACAATTCCCCCAGAATGCTCCACTCCCCACCCCAACCTAAGCCCTGCCACCCACTTCTTCCCAGGTCTTGACTGAAACATCACCTCCTGGGAGAGGCATTCTCCCCCATGTAAATAATCGGCCCACGTAAACAGGTGTCATGTGTCAGACTCAATGAAGGACTGAGTCACCCCACAGATGCTCATTCAGGATGACACCTGAGTGGAGCTACAGCCCCTAAGAAAGACTCTGTAAAAAAATCCATATCTACAGGGAACTTGCTGTGTTCAAAATTTGACTGCATTCCAGACAAGCTGACGGACCTTGGACCAGTTATTTAACTTCTCTGAGCCTCAGTTTCCTTGTCTGTATAGTGGAGATAATAGTGCCTTACTCAAAAAATTGATGAGAGGGTTACATGATATATTTCAAATTAAAGCATGTTCAGAATACAGCAGGCAGCCACAGCTTGGTTGGATGGCAAGGTTTGTGTTAGGAGTATTCGAATCTGGTGTTATAGAATTACCGAGTCTAGGTTCTTAAGGGCCTTGAGTTGAATATTGATTTAAAATATATAGACTTTATATTGTGTGATATGTAGGATATTATGACAGAAATGTGCCAGACGAATTAGAAAAAAAGAGGAGAACTAAAGCAAGAGATCACTTAGCATCACTAGAGCTATCTATGTGTATGTGATTGGTATGGTGGCAATAGAAACAGAAAGTAAGAGTCAACACTCATCCACTGACACACTAGATACAAGAGCCAAGGTTATTAAGTGTACACATTAATAATTTAATTAACAGAAATGGTTTCTATCAAGAATTTACTATAGTAGGGCCGGCCGAGTAGCGCGATGGTTAAGAACTGGCTTGGGATGCCAGAGGGCCCCAGTTCGGATCCCACATATGAGGGCCAGTGACACTGCCCTCCACAGCTAAGATGCTGAACAACAGCTCAACCTGGAGCTGGGCTGCCGTGAGTCGCCGGTGACGGCGTAGGCAGCAGCCCCTGTAGCAGTGGGTTGCATGGGCTACCATGTGTAGCCAGCAGCCAGCGTGAGCAGCCGTCCAGAAGCCGGCGACTGATGTGCCTCGCCCGGGAAGAGCGCAATGGTGGTGCCAACTTGGGCCAGTGAAGCAACGTCCTCCACAACTAGACTGAAGAACAAAACGACAACAACTTGTCTGTTCCCCTTCCCCCAATTCCCCAGCACTGTTCCCATCCCCCCAATTCCCCAATAGAAATCTTTAAAAAAAAAAATTAAGAATAGAATTCATCAAATGCTTTCATAGCATCTATCTGATCATTTGATTTTTCTCTTTTAACATGATATGGTAAGTTGTATTAACAGATTTTCTTATACTGAACTATCCTTATATTCCTAGAATTATAAATTGTATTCTTAAGGTACATCTAACACATACCAACTACTATTTTAGTACAAATCAAAACACATTTGTAACACAGAATCAAGCTCTGAATTTAGGTATATTTGTGTGTTTAGGTATATTTCAGAGAACATCGTTGAATGTACTTTCCCATTTCAGGTGAATAATTAAAACCAGAGCTAGGAATTATCTAGCTAGAAACTGCTGGTTGAGGTACTTACTGACCCCAACAAGAGGCATTTATCATTTGTGAGATATACTAGTCAATATATTCTTGTATAACAAGCAGCCATTGTGCCACCCAAACTATGGAGTAAGAAACGGCATAGGGAAATTATGTTTTGTTTATGCCTTATATTTTCATGTCTATTGAATATATATATTTTTTTCATGGCTTTTAAAATAATAATTACAGTGTCATTTTATAAAACTGAAATAAAACTTTTCATACATAGGAAAGTCTTATGTGTTCTAATTTGTGCCTTTTAAGGATGGCAATCATTACAATCTAAATTAATTTTTCCCAATATTAAGTTTTTTTCCCCTCCTCTCCAGGGAGAAACAAAGAAAAATAATAAACCTGACTAAACTGCAAACAAATCATTTCTAGAAATGTAGTTAACTCCATGTATAAACAAATAGTATTATGGTTTACAGTATTTCTCAGTACTCATCTGTTAATTTGGGTAGCAACATAGTATTTCCAGATGTCTAGCTGTAAAGGGAAGCGGATTATACTTAAATTTAGATAAAAATTAACCTGAATTGGGATGTCAAGGGGAAGAGGCAGAGCCCAGTTCATACCAGAACTGCTTTTTATATGTTTAGTAAAAAGACCACTTTGGAAACAAGTGCATTTCCTCCCATCAGTGGTACTGCATCATGTTCCACACCAGTTCAGGGTCAACGTTTTCTAATAAATCTTTTCTGATACCAAAAAAGAAGAGGGAGGAGGAGAAGGAGGAAGGGGAGGAGGGGGAGGAGATCTGAATCACTCAAGTTGACTGCTAAAAGCATTAGAATGTAAATTATTTTATAAGTTTGGGCACAGAAAATTCGAATGATGAATTGATTAAAATGTAAACAACACCTTGGGTGTTATTAAATAAGAGTATGTGTAGAAAAACAATGCTGATACTAGAAAGTACTGTAAACAATGTCTTCTTCTCTACTTTGTTTGAATTTAGTGTATAAAATATTTAACATAATTTCATAATTCAGGATGAAAACTATAACGGAAAAATAGGTATAAGTCATTTGATTTAGAATCCTGCAACATCCTCACTTAACAACTGCATGATTAGGCTCTGCAGGACGCAAGATTTTTATAGTTCTACCAGCCCACAACTCCCACTTAATGAAATAATTAAAAATTAGTTTGAGTCAATTTTAAAGAATTAATAATATTAAAAAATAAAAAGAACATGACCTTGGGCATGTTAAACTCTTGTATCTCAGTTTCCACACCTGTAAAACGGCGATAACAAGGAAATTTCCTTCAAAGATGGCAGTAGTGACTCACATAGATCATCATGGGGAAAGTAGAGAAATGGTGCCTGACACACAGTCACCCCTGCGTCCATTTTAGTGTCATCATCATTATCTCCTTTTACAATTTAGGCTAAGGTTTAAACGTGAATAAAAGATCCTTACTCAAACTTTTGACTACTTTCCTTGTTAAAGAAATATATTCTTTGACAAAAGCAAGAGAAAAAAGCTGTGGGAATTAAAATTTATGGAAAACATTTGGGACTGTTAAAAATAAGACAACAGACCCAGAGTGAAATTTCTTTTGCTAATACGTGCATCACCAAACCGAGACTTAATTAGTTTCAGCTCTCCCAGAAATGGAACCTTAAACCAGTGTATAGCACATTCATTATGAACACAAAATGGACTCTAATAATTCTGATAGCTATGTCAATCACAAAGTGACAGTTACGCCAGAGCCTCACGTAAAAGGTGTACCCAAGTGAACGCCTTAAACAGATAACTCCAGACACAGGATGGAGTGTGACCATTGGATGGCTTTATTGGACTGCAGATGGGGGCACCGCACCCAGTCTCATGCATAAAAGCAGAGCTCTCTGACAGTTCATCACTCAGGCCTCAACTGACGAGCTGATAGCTGCACCTGTGCTCGTCGCACTGGAGACTGTCTTCAGGCTGGAGTTTTGGTTAATGCCCGTGGCAAACTGAGTCAGTAGGAATAGATCCATGGCTTTATTCTAATAAAGTCTGACATTGTGGAAAGACACCAACATGGTGAGACTGCTCCTTGGATAGCCACATCTCACCCATGACAATCGGCCAATCAGGAATGGCCTGATCAGCACTAGTGAGGCAATCTGCTTGATAGTCCCCTGCCACTCCCTAAAAGAAAGTAACCTTCCAATAAGCAACCTACTTTTTTGCATAGTACAATTTCATGTTCCCACTCCCTTCTGCCTATAAAAGTCTTTCATTTTGTACAGCTCCTCAGAGCTCCTTTCTAGCTGTTAGAGTGGATACTGCCCAATACAAGTCAATTTTTGCTCAAATAAGCTCTTAAAATGTTTGCTATGCCTCAGTTTATCTTTTAACAGGAATCATAGGCTGCCTTTAAAACATATAACGACCTCTGCCCAGGAATCTCTCTGTCCAGGATGAGAAAGACACTGCGACTTTCTCCTGAAGCTACAATAACCATCCAAGAGGCTTCAGCATCGCCACCTATACGGTTTTACATCAAGTCTCCCTTTTAAAAGAATTATTTAACTAAAGAAAAATGTTAATTTCATTTAACTTCTAATGTAATTGCCTATGTGATACAACATGAATGTTTAGTTTTTAACAAAAATATAATTCTGGATCATAAGCCTTTCGATTATTCTAATTTCAAGAACAGCCCTCAAATCTAAGAAATGCATTTTAAACAGATTAAATTGACCTCTTCATGTAAATATGCTAAAGAAAAGTAACACTCTAATAGGTCTACAAAATCTGAATAAAGTGAAAATATCAAATAAAAAAGTAACTTGAAAGTAGCAGTTTACTTTTAGAAAGCCACAGAGTAGATACAGTAAGTTTAAATTTTCAGTATCTACTGCAGATCACCACTCAGCAACCTGTTGAAATGCAACTCTGAAAATGACCTCACAGCATAAAAGCCATGTACATTTTCTGAAGCATTTTATATCTGGTTCCCTATTACTCTATGTTATGCAATGACCGTGTTAAATTATTTATATCTGTTTTTAAAAAGGAGCTATAACTTGGAATTCTATTTTATTTTACTTTATTTTTTTAAAAGATTTTATTGGGGAATTGGGGAAGGGGAACAGTGTTGGGGAATTGGGGAAGGGGACCAGCCAAGTTGCTGTCCTTCAATCTTAGTTGTGGAGGGCGCAGCAAGCTCAGCTCCAAGTCCAGTCGCCATCCGGCAGCCTGTAGGCAGCTTGTAGTCACTCAGCTCAAGGTGCCGTGTTCGATCTTAGTTGTGGGTGGGCCTAGCCCACCATCCCATGCGGGAGTTGAACTGGCAACGTTGTTGTTAGGAGCACATGCGCTCACCAGCTGAGCCATTCTGCTACCTGTTAGCAGCTCAGCAGCAGCTCAGCTCGGGCACAGCTCACTGGCCCATGGTGGGAATCGAACCAGCAACCCTGTTGCTCAGAGCTCACACTCTTAAACAACTGAGGCACTCGGCCAGCCCTGAAATCCTATTTAAAAATATCTAAGGAGAGAGTCAGTTCCACCTTTTTTTATGGAGGTCAATAAAGATAAAATTCATAATTCCTTGAAAGAGGTCTAAC
The DNA here is from genome assembly GCF_001890085.2 of Hipposideros armiger. Lineage (NCBI taxonomy): Eukaryota > Metazoa > Chordata > Mammalia > Chiroptera > Hipposideridae > Hipposideros > Hipposideros armiger. The sequence goes on along the minus strand of NW_017732367.1, from coordinate 215,281 downwards.
AGTACAATTATTTAAGCTGGTTGCTCTTTCAAATGAAAGGTCCTTCTTTTCTAATATTTATCAGTTTGATTATACTCTCTTATGTAAAACAACAACATCAAAACCAATGTCCTTTGGTTTAGTAACTCAAGACTAAAGGTAGGAAAAAAAGATGGTGGTGGTAGTGGAGATGAAAACCTGCTGCTTACTGGTAAAAGAAAGAGAAGACCTGGATATACTTTTAGGGGTTTAGTTGTACCACTGATTTTTAAATATCAGAAACATGATTAAATGATTAGCTAGTATAAAATATGTTGCTGGGCTCCCAGAGACTCAGAGCCCAATGATAGTAACATTCTCTAGTAATCTGCTCCAAGAAAATTCTGGTTCAGTTTAAGACTTGGGGGGGGGGGGGTTTGTACATACACACGTGTAAAATTAAAGGTCAAAAATTTAAAAGGCAGATCAATTTATTTTCAAAATAGTTTATAAATACAACTTATAATTTGGGGGAACTGAAGTTGCTGTTTTGTTTTTATCTAGAAAGCTAAAGGATGTTACATTTCAGGGAAATCTCTCCCATCTCCCACAAATCTCCATGCAATGCTAAATCAATCCAAATTTGAGGTAACGGGATTAGCTGTAAAAGATACACAGAATTACGAACTTTGGCCTAGTGATATATAAACATGTATTTAGCACTCACTATGTGTCAAGCACTATGATTTTATTAAAAAAAAAAAAAAAAGCTTTGCTTGTAATCTCTTTAGGAATTACAATAACCAGGTGTTTCGATGGTTTGAGTAAATTGCCCAAGGTCGCTGAGCTAATAAATGATGCAACTAAGATCCTAAACAATGTGTGTTTGCCTCAGGCCCAGCTGAATGCCAAATACACTGTAGGCCCTCTTGAATACTTAATCAATAGATGAAAGAATGGCCCAATTCCAAGCTCTTCACTTCTATACCACGCTGCCTTTGTACTGAAGGTAAACATCAGGAGGTTAAAATGCCTCCCTGGGAACCTGATAGTTAACCTTAGAGAAAGCTGAGTAAAACAAGCATTCATGTGAACAAGTTAGAACCTAAAGATCTATGATCCAACAACGCCTTCTTTGATCTGTCACCCTCGATCATCCACAACACCCAAGACCCTCCGGACAACCGCCTTTTCCCAGCATCATCTCCACACTCCTTTCAGCTTCCCCATGAGACTGGAAGTGTCTCCAGAGCAAGGAGCGTTTGCTGCCCCAGTACCCAGTGCCTAGCACAGTGCCTGGCAATGGGAACTGCTCAATACACATCTGCTCAACCCAACTGCTGACGGGATCCCTCCTTTCATCCTCAAATGCTTTTATACATTTCCGACATTGCTCTGCCTTAGCTGAAACCCAGTTCTTCTCCAAGAACACTGCTTCTCTTAGAAGGATCCACTCCCTGCACACAGGGGGATCTGAAAGCTAATAAGGGGCTCTCGAGGCTCACCACACTGGCTTCTAGACCCCTACTTGAAACTCCCAAGCAAACACCCGTGCTCCTGGGATTCCCAGCATTCAGGCACCCCTCCCATTCGAGAGCTGGCTTAGTTTCCTTTCCACTCCAGTTTTGCCATCATCACAGATGACTTCAATGTCAGTCATCCTCAAATTGTGTTCACTTCCTTGATGCCAATAAAATTTCATCCAACATCCACTTCAGCAGTCTCACTCTAACTACATACACAACTGGTCCTTACTTCAGGAATCTTAAGCCTCATTATACACGTCTGGCAACTCTTCCCATCCTTCTAGTACTCCTCTATTTTTGCATTTTATTTTTTCTTTGACTTCATCCAGAAATACCCTTTTCTCTCAGTTCATCACTTATGATGCTCACGGTTCAGTAGAGAAAAAGAGACATGTGAACAAACTAAACTACAATACCAAATGATGTGTAACAGTAATAGCAGCATAAGTACATCCTCTACACACAGATGGCGTCCAGAAAGAAAGAATGCTGAGGGGTAGGAACTGTGGTTTAGGGGGTGAGTTGCAGCAAGGCTGGACAAGAACAGGCTGTGAAATATTCCGAACAGAAATAGGCACATGCCAGGCAGCAGAGGTAACCATGTGTGTCATGGATGTGGGGCGGGGCTGCCGCAGAGCACCGTTTGACCACTCTATGGGGCACCATTTACACTGCAGTCTGTTCTTGCAAAATGCCAAGGTAGTAAAACAAGGTTTCTGGCTATGTTTTAATAGTCAGTGCTTTTAGATAAAGGTGATTTTGCCTTATGAAAGCTTCTTATGAGAACTTTCATATCTCATATTTCAAAGCACACCAAGTCAGTTCACCTAAACCACACTGGTCCACATAAGTACAGAGAGAGGGAGTGTGTAGGAACTATTACAGCTATTTGATACTGCCATGGCATTTTTATTATATTTTACAAAAGCACTTGTCTGCAGTGGATTGGGGGTGAGGGGCTGGTCCTTCACACAGAGAGTCTGTGGAGTAGTGACCTAAACTCTGATTATACTTACAGAATGGTTGCGGTAAGTTCAAATGTCCATTCTGTCTACTCATGTGTTTCACAGGCACTGTCCAATCACCAGGACACACAGGGGCACAGTGGGCGGCACAAGCTTCTGGCGCCACCTCCCGAGTCCCTCCCAATCTGTTTGCATGAAGAATCTGAGACACCCACCCTGCCCTGCCCTGAACTGTTAATCATGTTTTTATTATTGCATTCCTTCCTCCCTTCCCTGGAGGGCTCCAAGAGAACTTTGGAGAAAATGCAGTTAAATCCAAGAGATAACTGAATTTCTCATCGACCTGAGGTAGTTTATCGGCTCTCCTGGGCCTAACAAAAAAGAACCAGACTCAACACTTCCCCCAGATTCCACGGGGCTCAATTCCCACCGCAGGCTAAGACCTGTAAGAACACAGCATGCTTACGCAGCAGTAAATGGGCACTGCCAGAGGATGAGGGAGAGCGGGACGAGCTGGGGGCAGCACCTGCCGTGTGCACTTGGTATGCTTTGTAACCATTCAAAGGGGAGAATGCATTTTCACACCAGCCTGGGCCCAGAGAGAGAACAGGTGCACAGAGTGGCGGAAGCCACTTCCGCCTCACCTGAGGGAGAAGCCTGGACAAAGGCCCCAGGGACTATGCTCCGGCATCTCAGAGAACGCTCTAGGTCCACCCTGCACCCTCTCTTCTCACCTCCCTTGCCCAGCGCTGGCACCCCTAGTTTCATCCTGTTGCCTCAGTTGAACTGTCTGACTCCTGATTTCAGCCTCACCCTGGGTATCATCTTTCTAATGAATTCTCCATGTCACGCTCTGCAGCCCACAGGCTTCCTCTGGCCGACCTCTATTTCCAGTCCAGGCTCCTGATATCCAGGAGACACACTGGACGACAGGCTGATACTGCGCAACCAAACTTAAGAGAAGACTGTGTTAAGTGTTTTTCACGGATTATCTGTTTAATTATTACAATAACCTTGTGAGGTAAGTATTATCCCCGTTTTCTAATTGGAGAAATTGAGCGTTAGAAAGTTGACTAATCACACACACACCCACACTTTTAATAAGTGGACATGTAAGTAACAGAGCCAGTCCTCCAACCCAGGTCTATCTGAATCCAGAGCCCAAACTGCAGGCCCCCGCCCCCACCCTCACCCCCACCCCTGTGTAAAAGACATGCACATTTTGTAACAATGGTAAAATAAAGGCAAAAGTAACTGCTGGCTTTAGCCCCAGCTGGCCCTAGCCATGGACACCTGATATTCCATCTATGCCACAGGTGCTTGGTGGCACAGAGAAAGTCCAGAGCAAGCAACAGACTATAAAAAAAGGGCTTCTTACAATAAAAACAGCTCATTATTAGTGATAAGGCACAAATGTTCCCCTTATTTTGCTGTTCACACCCATGTTCTGAGCCTTAATTTAAAGACCAGCTAAATGGCACCCTATCTGTGAGCCACGCCCTGGAAGAACTAGATATTTTCTCCTTTTCTCTTTGTGGATATTGTGGTATTTACCACAGTGAGTCACAGCCAGCTTCCCTGCCAGACTATGAACTTCACAAGGGCCACGTTTAACTCTCCTTGCATCCCTAGCATTGTACCTGGCACACAGTAGGGACTCAGTAAATGTTTGCTGAACAAATTAGTAAATTAATTAGCATAGTATTCTCCCAGTGTGCATTATCTACCTAGTGTTGGTGATTACCAAGCTTGAAATGAGCTTCCAAAATGCTCATTACAAAAACAAATATAAATGTAAATGTATTCATAGCAGCAAATTAGTCTGACAATATGAGAATGACCTCTGGGAAAAAAATCATTGAGGGGTTAAAAGAGCTCATCAAATAACTTTAGAGTAAAAACAATGAACACCATGGCTACAAAATATTTTCAAAACAAAACAAAAGGAAGCATATGTTCCCTGAATCAAGGAAGCATATGTTCCCTGAATCGGATTCAAGACAAGATCTAAACTTCTGCTATTTCACTACTTTCTTGCGGACTAATTGTTTTCTGTTTGGGGTGACTTCACTGAGTTTTTAATATGTTGTTTTACACAGTGGGTATGTGAGATTTAAAGACTTAATTTCAACTCTGAATTATTCAAAATGCTAGTTTAGGAGAAATTATAAAATTTTAGCTCTGCTAAAAATACTATAAAATTCAATGCTCACGTTATGGCTAAAAATTGAAGAGTGGCTAATTATTACATGAGAAAAGAAAATTAGCAAGTTCATAATTTGGAGTTTGATTTTCACTTGCATTTAAAACATAATTATGTATTAGAACAAGTAATGCTCAACAGTGGTTTGTGAAAGCAATACTAAATGTCAATGCAAAGGTTTCACGGACATCAGTGGGGCACCGTGACCAGACAGTGGATGTGCTCTTGCAATCTAAGAATTCATAACAGACGATACAGGGAACTGTTTCATTTTTACAGAAAAACTTCAGAACTCTAAAAAAGCAGTTTTCAAAAATTTCAGGGACTCAATTTATGAAAGACAAAAAAAGCAGAGCCATGACAATTAAATGCAATATAAAATCCTGGAATGAGCTTGAATTTTAAAAAGGAGAGAGAGGAAGAGAGGATATATCAAGACAATTGAGAAAATCGGATTCTAGGCTGTATATTAGATAATAGCATTGTATCAAGGTTAACTTTTTTGAGTGTTTTATTATGTAGAAGAATCTCCTTGTTCTTAGAAGATATCCGTGAAGTATTCAGGATTCCTAAAAAGTTCAGTGAAAACACAAATGTGTATGTGTGTGTGTAAGGATGGAAGGAAACACGCATGCAAATGTGGAAAAATCTTAACGATTAGGAAATCTAGATAGATAAAGATGCTCACTGAATTATTGCTCAAACTTTTCTATAAGCTTGACTGTTTTCAAAATAAAATCCCAGGGTTAAAAAATTTCAGAGGAGTCTTATCTCATGCTGCAAGGCATTGTCTCAAGAATAATGGAATTTTTCAGGACGTGTCTTTTCTTTTCTTTGTTTTCAATTCAAGGGAGAAAACCCACAGAGGAACACTATTATAATCTTTTTAAAAACCATAAAGTGCAAATAATAAAAAGAGATGCCCATACTAAACGATGAATATCAAATAGTGTTATGACTCTCTAAGGCTTTTTTATGACACACTAAAGCACAGAGCTGAGGATTTTACTGTTTTGTCTTAAACTATGTTCAAGAGAAGAGAGCTGACCACTAACATTTCTGAGAGCCTAGTCACTCTCCTCTATAAAAACCATCTAATGTAACCATCACAACAAGTATGAATATAGCTCTTATGATCCCAAACTGAAAGAAAATGAAAGTAAATAGAACTCAATTAGGTAAATAATTTATATGCATATACACAGTAAATGGCTGGTTTGAACTCAAGTCAGTATAACTCTAAATCCTAGTGTCTTTCCCATATAGTACACTAGATGAACAGTGAAGCAACAAGATTATTGTTTGCTTCAAGTTTTACTCTTCAAAATTTTATTGAGCTACTGTATCTACCACTACAGCTAATTTTTAATAATTACAAAAATAAATCGCTTATTTCTATTTTTTCCACCAAAAATAATAAATTTCCCAAGCAGACAGCCCATAATAAGCTTTACAAAAAATTAAATCTCAAGTTCCAGTCAAGATGGTGGTGTAGGTAAATGCTGTGCCTGCCTCCTCTCCTGAACACATCAAAATTACAATGAAACTACAGCACAACCATCATTGAGAATCACCTGAAATGTAGCTAAATAGAATTCCTATAACTAAGGATACACAGAAGAAGTCACATCGAGACTGGTACAAGGGGTGGAAGAAGAAGGGGCTGGACCCATACTCGCATGTGGCGGTTAAAAATAGGGAGGGATATCTCTGTTGCAGAGGTCCTCCTGAGGAGTGAGGGGTCCCAGCACCACACCAGACTCCATAGCCCAAGGTTCCAGTACTGAGAAGAGAAGTCCCCATAATTTCTGACTGTGAAAACGAATGAAGATTGTGGCTGTTTGACCCAAGGGGCAGCTGGAGTCCCAGGCGATCCTTTTAAAAGGCCCATGAATGGACTTATTTGCTGATGGGCTCACAAACTCTGAGCTCCAGTGCTGGGGCAGCAGCTCAAAAGACACCAGGGACATGTGAGGAGGAACTGAATGGTCTGGCTTCAGAGCAAGGGCTAGAGGGGCAGCTTTCTCCCAGACAGAGCGCTGGAAGAAGACCTTGTTTCTTTGCTGAGCCCTCCTCCTTCCCGGTGTGTAAACCTAGATGGCTGCCATAACTAAGTTTCCGTCAACGTAGCTACCACTGTTTGTTTGCCCTGCCCTGGTGATTCCCTGAGAACCCACCCCACCCAACTTGCAGGACCACTCAAGCTGCTTCAAGTGGCTTTTCCATAAAAATAGCCTGTCTTAGCTCATACTGCAGACATTCCTAAAATCTCTCAAAGGTTCACAAATTCCAAACAAGCAGCGTCTAGCCTCAGTGTGCCCCGTACCTCTTGCTAAGCAGCCCCAAGCCCAGCACTAGCAGCAGCCAGCCTAAGTTCACAGCTTAGCCTCTCCCAGGCACCTCCAAGCCCAGCACAAGAGGCAACCATCTGTAGATCATTTTGTAGCTCATACCAAGTGGTCCCGGGCAGGGCACAGGCAGCAGCTGACCTGGGCTTCCAACAGAGCCCCTCCCAAGAGGCCCCAAAACCAAAATACCCAGTGGCCAGCTTCAGACCACAACAGAGCATCACCCAACCACCTCCACAAAGGACACACACAAAGGACACACTGGGCAGCTACCAGAGCCCTGCTAAAGCAAATCCTGATCTGTACAATCTGCCCCTGCAAAACTGTTCCTCCACTGTAGTCATGGCTAGTCCTTACAACCAATCAGCCTGAGGGTCAATCCCTCTCACTGACGTGCAAACAGCAACCAAGGCTCAACTACAACAGGACAGCAACCAACACAAGGACATTCCTGGAGCACCCAGCTCAGGTGATCAGGGAGACTGCACCACTGGGTCCCACAGGACACCTACTACGTAAGGCACTCTACTAAGACCGGAGCATGGCAGCCCTACCTAATACACAGAAACAAACGCAAGGAGGCAGCCAGGTGGGGAGACAAAGAAACATGTCCCAAATGAAAGAACAGAACAAAGCTCAGGAAAAAGAACTAAAAAAAATAAAGACAAGCAATCCACCAGACAAAGAGTTCAAAACACTAGTTGTAAGGATGCTCAATGTCTCAGTGAGAACTTCAACAAAGGTAGGAAACATAAAAATGAAGATAGAAAACATAAAAAATATTCAGTCAGAATTAAAGAATACAATAACTAAAATGAAGAATACATTAGAGAGAATTGACAGTAGACTAGATGAAGCAGAACACTGAATCAACAATTTGAAAGACAAGGTAGCAAAAAACACCCAGTCAGAACAGCAAAAAAAAAGACAAAATCCAAAAAATAATGAGGATAGTGTAAGGGGCATCTGTGACAACATCAAGCACACTAACATTCTCATCATAGGGGTTCCAGAGGAGAAGAGAGAGAGCAAGAAATTGAAAACCTATTTGAAGAAATAATGACGGAAAACTTCCCTAACTAGACATACAAGTCCAAGAAACACGGAGAGTCCCAAATAAGATGAATCCAAAGAGGCCCACTCCAAAAACATGTCATAATTAAAATGCCAAAGGGTCAAGAAAAAGACAGAATCTTTTAAAAAGCATGAGAAAAGCAGTTAGTTACCTACAAGGGAGTTCCAATAAGACTGTCAGCTGATTTCTCAATACAAACTTTGCAGGCCAGAAGAGATTGGCATAAAATATTCCAAGTGATGAAAAGCAAGGACCTACAACCAAGATCACGTCACTCGGTAAAGCTACCATTTAGAACCGAAGGACAGGTAAAGAGCTTTCCAAAGAAGAAAAAGCTAAAGGAGTTCATCATCACCAAACCAGTATTATCAGAAAAGTTAAAGTGACTTCTATAAAAAGAAGATAAAGTAAAAAGATAAAAAAATGAGTAATAAAATGGCAATAATGACATATCTATCACAATTACTTTAAAATATAAACAGATTAAATGCTCCAATCAAAAGTAGGGTGGCTGAATGGATAAGAAAATCAGACCCTTACATATGCTGCCTACAAGAGACTTCCCTCAGATTGAAAGACACACAGACTGAAAGTAAAGGAATGGAAAAGATGTTTCATGAAAATGGAAACCTTAAATAAAAAAAATTTTTTTTTAATTTGAGGTAGCATTACTTATACCAGACAAAACAGACTTTAAAACAAAGGCTATAACATAAAACAAAGAAGGACCCAGTAATCCCCCTTCTGAGTAATTATCTAAAGAAACCCAAAATGCTACTTCGAGGGGACGTGTGCATCCATATGTTCATTGCAGCATTATTTACACTGTCCAAGAGGTGAAGGCCACCTGGGTGTCTGTTGTTGGGAGAATGGATAAGTAAGATGTGATACATATATACAATGGAATGTTATTTTGCCATAAAAAAGAATGATATCTTGCCATCTGCAACAGCATAGATGGACCCAGAGGGTATTGTGCTGACTGGAGTAAGTCAGACAGAGAAAAACAAATGTCACTTATAAGTGGAATCTAGAAAACAGAATAAATGAACAAACAAAATAGTAACAAGCCCATAGATACAGAGAGCATTTTGATGGTTGCCAGACAGGGGGTTTGGAAGGATGGATGAAGTGGGGGAGAGGATTAAGTACAAATTGGTCGTTACAAGATAGTCATGGAGATGTACAGTATATCATGGGAAATAGAGTAGTACTGTGATAACTATGTATGGTGTAAAATGGGTATTGGATTTACCAGGGTGATCACTTTGTAAATTATATAAATGTCTAGTCACTCTGTTGTACACCAGAAGTTAATACAAAATTGTATGTCAACTATAACAGAAAAATTTTAAAAATATTTTGAAACAATAAATAAATAAATACTAGGAAGGGAACATGTCATAAAAGGACACTACAAAACCATTCAGCTTCCCATACAAAGACATTTAAACAAAAAGATTTTTAGAGAACGTGAAAAGGGAAAAACACAATTAGTGAATAATAAAACCCAAATAAATATTGTGGTATACTACCCTGCCTTATCTTTTCCAAAGAATCAAACTTCTGTTTCAAGTACTACACAAGACCCCTGAAAAGGCATAAACTTAGCCATTTCTGTGGTTTTTAAACTATCAAGATGGAGAATATTTCTTTTATAAGGAAACCTCTGAAATATTGTGCTTTTTGTGACTGGAAAGAATACTTTGATAAGCTACCTTTTTGGGAGAAGGTTGACAGCGATAATTAAAACATCAAAAGCCATGGTATGATAACAAGAAACTACCTCTAAAGAAAAATAGATTCAGTTACCTAGAGGGAATATGTTTTATTAGGAGCCAAAGTATTGGTTGTCCTCAGCTTGATACAATATTAATCAATGATGCTTCAGAACATAAGTAACAAGTAGTCATACTCAACAAATATTTCCATATCCTTTTCTAGAGACTAAAGATAAATTTAAAGTCTCCCTTCCTCACAAGGCTTTCCTAAATTTTCATTTAACACTTTAAACATGTCACAATTGAAACTTTTTGCAAATACACTTTAAATTGTTACGGTAACTCAAGCTGTACCTGTAAATATTTCAGTGAAGTCACTGTAATTATTTAATAGCATTAAAAGTCATGACTTAAGGCTGGTTTTCTACATATGTATTTGTTTAAGTATTGAATACACAATAAAAATTCATAATTAGTTTAAAAAATAAAGAGAAACTAAACTCCAAACTTTCAATGTTAATTACATCAAAATTCTAAAATAGATTGTGACTTTGTGTATTTAAAAAGACATACAGATTAGAAGTGATCACTAAGAGTAGGAATGGGGTAATAAAGAACAAAAGCAGTATTTCTTTTGTTTAAAGATAGGATTACGGGGTGCTGTTTAAAAATAAGGTTATGTGTAACCAAACTGCAATATATAAATGCATCAAATCAACAGGTTGTACACCTTAAACATACACAATGTTATATGTCAGTTATGTTTCAATAAAAAATAAAAATAAGTAATAAAATTAAGGTGAGGGTGTGCTGTCAGGAAGATACCAAAGGTACATTTTATATGGGTTTCAGAAGATACCTGACAGTTGATCAGGTTTGGCAGAACTTATCCAATCTAACCTACTCATATAAGGCAAGGCCCTACTCTTCCCAGGCCCATCTTTGTTTGTTTCTGTTATTCATATTCTGCCCTGTGCCTTTCATTCCTATACCAAGTGGAAAACTATCTTATGAAACCCTGACACTGCTACAAACTCAAGATTCTAGGAATTTTGTTTGAAACACTGAGTGAAACTGATTCCTTTTACTTACAGGAATAAAAACTGACAGTTTTGTGGGCAGCCACCGAAAACATATGAGGAGAGATAAGCAGAAACAGTGTTATTAAAAGTGTAAAAATGGGCTGGCAGAGTGGCTCAGTTGGTTAAGAGTTAGCTTAAGAGTGCGAGCTCTGAGTAACAGGGCCGCAGGTTCAATTCCCACATGGGCCAGTGACGCTGCGCCCAAGCTGAGCTGCCCCTGAGCTGAGCTTCTGCTTAGCTGCGCTGCCGCTGAGCTGCCAATAGGTGGCAGGATGGCTCAGCTGGTGAGAGCACGTGCTCCTAACAAGACTGCCTGTTTGACGGTGGGCTATGCCCGCCTGCAACTAAGACTGAACTCGGCACCTTCAGCTGAGCTGCCTCCCGGATGGCTCAGTGGACAGAGCGTGCGCTCTTACCAACAAGGCTGCTGGTTCGACTCCCACAGGGGATGGTGGCTACGCCCACCCACAACTAAGATTGAACACAGCACCTTGAGCTTAGAGGCCATGAGCTGCTGACCGGCAGCCAGATGGTGACTTGCGCCCTCCACAACTAAGACTGAAGAACAACTTGGCTGGTAACCTCCCCCAATTCCCCAATTTATTTTTTTTTAAGTGTAAAAGTGATCCTAAATAATGTATTTGTTATACACTTTCTTAATATAAACATTCCTCCCATTCTCATGAACTATATAACAAAAGAAAAAAGGCATAAAAAGGAGAACTGCTTTGTCTGAATTATTCAGGTTGAAATACTTATTTTTGATAGATGCAGTATGAATATCAAAAGCCAAAAAACTTCAAAGATTTGGAAAACTCAGTCAGAAGATTAGAATATAACTTTTTTTTTTCATTCAGTTAACAGTGATTGAATACCTAGCACTATACATGGTATATTTGTTGTTGTAATGTATACAAGCAGCATGATTGTTGTAATTATTGTTTTATTTTTTTTTAAGGTTTTTATTGGGGAATTGGGGGAAGGGGAACAGACAAGTTGCTATCCTTTTGTTCTTCAGTCTAGTTGTGGAGGACGTTGCTTCACTGGCCCAAGTTGGCACCATCATTGCGCTCTTCCCGGGCGAGGCAGATCAGTCGCCGGCTTCTGGACAGCCGGCTCATGCTGGCTGCTGGCTACACACCGTAGCCCATGGCAACCCACCTGCCGTTGCCGGCGACTCATGGCAGCCCAGCTCCAGTTTGAGCTGTTGTTCAGCATCTTAGCTGTAGAGGGCAGTGTCACTGGCCCTCATATGTGGGATCCGAACCGGGGCCCTCTGGCATCCCAAGCCAGCTCTTAACCAATGCGCCACTCGGCCGGCCCTGTAATTATTATTTTAAAAGATAAGAAAAACTTTCTGCAGATTTCTGGCTGGTTTTACCTGACTTACTTTTGCCCCCTAAATATAGGTCTTATATCAAAGTTTTATAGTTTATTCCTGAAAAGAAAAAGTATTTCTGAAATAAAAATCTATCAGAATAAAATATCCGAAGAAATATTTTTAATTATCAAATATGAATATCTATATTTTAAGTAGACATTTATTTTTCTTTTCAGGAAATGCTACCTGAAAATAAATTGATGTATATCTCTATTACTAAATTACTTTCAGCCACCAAATTAAATTAACAAAGAGAACTATAGCATTTTCTCCATAAGATGTCTTAAGATTGTTTCTATATTCTTCTTTGCCAGAGAAGTTTTAGGCAAGCTTTTATAACAAATAAGAAAGTCAATATAAGTTATAGACATGTAGCTGATTAAATAGGTCCCATTCCTTTTTTTTTTTTAACAGTTCTTTTTATCTAAGGTAGTAAATACAATTTAATTTCCCTTTGCCTAAAAGACTGAAAATATATATAAAATGCTTAGCAGTGTATATAAAATGCTCAGTGTCTGACCCATCAGGGGTACTCCATAAATCAGTTCTCTTTTCTTTCCAATAATCAGTGTAGATTCATTCTCATAATGGTTCCCATCCAGCATGTTATATTATTAGGATAACAGATTTAACTCCTTTTAAGGTTTACTGATATACATAACATGATTCTTGAACTTGATATCACCTTATTATTTTTCTTTAAATCAAATTGCTTCCTGCTGTTTTCACTGACATCTCCTATGGCCTATCATTATGGGACTAAATGCAACATTTGACTTTAATGAGTATTTCTCTGCTGGTATTCCATCTTCTCTACATTTTCAGCCAAGTCTTGCTGAGATACGCTGCTCACAGATTTAGTGGTGGCAGGGAACTAAAATAATGGTGTTTCAAAAGTAACCTACATACTGGAGCCCCTGACACATCAATTGATGATATATATGTCTATTGTAAAACAAATACTAATGAATCTTGCCCAGAAATAAATCTCATGTCATATAGTTCAAGGCAGAAAAGGAGATGATTTATTCTACGACACTTAACTATGTTTCTATGGAAAGAATTTTAAATCACAAAGACAAGTTATCACACTAATGATTCTCTCTTATTGTTCCGCTTTAGTTTCCACCACTGCTCATAAAAGACTACATACTATACTAGACTAGACTACCATCACACTTAATAGCTTTACTTTGGGATAAAGTTTGATGACTTACTAACATAAATATAACCTCTAATTCCACAAAAGTTATTACAATCTATTCCTTGTTTTCAAGATTCAAAATAAATGTGCCTTGTGATTACAAAAAGCTCAGAAGGGTAAAGTAGGTACCATCCTAACATAGCACATTTTCCTAATCCCTTTTTCCTTATATACCTACATAATAACAGAAAATTGTACCAGTAACTGTCAACAAATTAAAAATAAAACTCAACCTGGGGGCCAGCCGAGTTGCGCGCTGGTTAAGAATTGGCTTGAGAGTGCCAGCTATGAGCAGCAGGGCCCCAGTTCAGATCCTACATGAGGGCCAGTGATGCTACGCCCTCTACAGTTAAGATGGTGAACAACAGCTCGACCTGGAGCTGGGCTGCCGTGAGCCGCTGGTGATGGCGTAGGCTGCAGTGAGGCTGCAGTAAGCTGCCGTGAGCCGCCATGAGTGGCTGGCAACTGCTGTGAGTGGCTGGCTGCCAGCGTGAGCTGACATGAGCCACTGTGAGCGGCCGTCCAAGGGCCGGGGAGCAATCTGCCTCGCCTGGGAAGAGCGCAATGATAATACCAGCATGGGCCAGTGAAGCCACGTCCTCCACAACTAGACTGAAGAACAAAAGGACAGCAACTTGTCTGTCCCCCTTCCCCCAATTCCCCAATGCTGTTCCCTCCCCCAATTTCCAAATAAAAAATAAATAAATAACTTAACCTGAAAACACTTTTAATAATATAGCACAGGTAGAAATAAGGTAATTTCATGAAACAAATTACTCATTTGTATTACATAAATGTCACAGATGATCTACTTGAAATGTTTATCTTGTTTTTTCAACAAAAATAAATTCTAGTTACATTTAAAATAAAGAGTAATTTCCTTAAACCAAAGATAGTAACACTTCATTTGTCCTCTGTCTTCAGAGAAGAAGGTACTTCATAGAAGTGAATTTTCCAAATAATAGTTTATCTATTGCAATGCCCAAACTCATTTTGTTTAAACCATTTTGGATAGAAATGGTCTTAACTGTGCCCTGTACCTCCCTACCAATCAGTGTAGGTAGTACTCAGTATAGTGAACCTAATTTAAGCTAATGTCTATCACTGTGAATATGCATTAGGTTACTGTGGGATCTTTAAGACAGCAATAACCACAGGGACCTTAACAAATGTAAAGCAATTTGCTCCTTTTTCTAAATGGCCCCATGATAACAAGTTTTTATGGGATCTGTATTTTAAGTTTTCCTGTCCCTTATGAAAAACTCTCATCCATCACTGTTTCTAGAGTGTCCTTTACCCAATCTTCTAAATCACTGCTTCTAAACTGCAGCTGGTCTACCAGATAACCATGCAGATAATAATTGATCAAAAGCAGTAATAAACAAATTGGGGTGAAAGTCTCTATTTAAAAAGGTACATTAGCCTTGGTGTGATTTTAAGTTTACCCAATCAGAAAATATTTCCAATTATTTCTTAGTTCAAAGGCTTTTTCTGGGAAAGTGACAGGCAAATAAATTATTAATCTACAGCAATTATTCTTTTCATACCTTCTTGTCCAATACCGCTATCACTTTTTAAAATGTCACTATTAGTAAGCAAAATCCATAATCAGACTTACCTGAGGCACGCCTTGTGAATCGGTTTATTACTGGAGCTGAAAGAAAAACGCAAAATAATATGATTACATAAAAATCTAATTTATCCAAAACCCTGAAAAAAACCCAAACAGTTAAGTGATCCCATAAGTTAAATGAGAAATATGAATGAATTATCAAGAGAAAGTATCACAAATATATGAAAACTAAATGTTTAAATTTGTCAGTAGCCAAATAAATAAAAATTAAAATCAATTATTTCACCTGATCAGTTAGTCCCCCAAAACAGGTTAAATATAAACCCCTAGTTATAGACAGCTGAACTATTTAGGGACAATGTAATTCTATATAATATTTTTGTAAACAATTTGGCAATTACATCACGTGCCATAAAAGATTTGCCCTTTAATAGAGTAATTCTACTTTTGGAGATTTATCCTAAAGAAATACCACTAGAGAAAGAAAACACAATATATGTATACATATATTCAGCAGCATCAGTTTTACAATGAAAAATTAGGACACAAAACTAAAAATGTTCATGTACTCTGAAATTATTATTAGGTGGACGATACATCCTGGAGATTCGCAGATTTAAGATTTGTGGTTTTGACAATTTTTGTGTAACCCAAAGATCGATGCCATGCCAATCTGTATATTGAAGGCTGCAATTTCAGGCTGGCGGGCGGGAGTTCACCACACAGCTGGTAAGCCTACCACAGGCCCACACTCCCTGGATTCAGTCATCTCTGCTGTTGCTTCTTGGTTTTGCTTACAGTTACCTCAAAAAGTAAGGTTTCTTGAGAGAAGCAGGTGAGTTTGTAATTCATGATTTACAGAAAGGATATCATGTATACACAGTATCTTTTAGTGGCAGAATGTCACGGGCCTGTATAATCCTTTTTAATACTTCAGTATTTTTAAAAGAGTAATTATAAAAATTATTTACACTATGAAAATAGGTCAAGTAAAAAAAGACAAAATTTTTATCAGCACTATAGCACTACATGAAAAATATGGAGGCATGGGAACATGTATTAGAAGAAAACAGTCTCAGATGTTTTACCTTAGGCACTGCAACATGCTATTACATATCAGCATTGCCATACTGCTGTAGGTGAGAACATTCTACAGTAAGGCTCAGGGATATTAATTCGCTGTAGATCACACAGCCACGTGGCAAAGCTGGAGAATTTGAACCTAGGCACATCTAGCATCAAAATGCTGCCTCATAAAGAAGAGAAAGCAAAAATATTGATTTCACACAATAGGTAAATATTTCCCTCCATATTGATTTCCATTGCTCTTAAAAGATCAACTTTGTGAAATAATCCACAAACCCAATTATTTAAAATACTATAGTTCACAGCAAAATTATATCCTCCAGATTAATCAAGAAAGATAAAATTCCCCTAATTTATATATCAAAATAATTTAGTCATATATTTGCAGAGTCACAAATTGCTTATGTGAAAATCTTTCATCGGGTAAATTGTATGGTAGGCATATTTACCACATAAAAGAAAAGCTTCTGTCAGTTTTCTTGGATACTTTCAAACTTGTTTTTCAAATTCCTTCAGAACCTAGTCTAAAGAAATTCAGCCTCCCCAGAAAGCTAGAGGACAGGGAACAGAGAGAATGTGAAAAGCTTGGACCACAGGAATGCAGGAATGCAGGGGATAGTGCAGGCTGATAATAGCAAGATGAAGGCAAGACACACGTTCTTGGCCTTGGAAAAAAGGCAGAGGAGACCTTCGCCTCCTGCCTCTCTAGACAACGACATCACAGCACTACAAGCTTCTGATCCAAAACGTTGGGAAGTCTTTGTTCTTGTGGGGGCCCCTTAGCTTTCTGTGTCTTTTTGAAGCATTTACAGCAGAGATTTCTCAACCCAGTGCATCGCCACCTAGGAGGTATATTCTAAATTTGTGGGCAATTTTTTTTTTTTAAGCTGAGCCATCCTGCCACCTCTTGGCAGCTCAGTGGCAGCTCAGCTTGGACAGGGAATCGAACCGCTGTTGCTCAGAGCTCACACTCTTGAGGGAGCTCTTAACCAACTGAGCCACTCGGCTGGCCATGTGGGGCAATTTTTTCAATTGTCACAATAATTCAGAGGACATCCTTGGCGCTTGACAGACAACATACAGGACAGTACTGTACAACAAAAAACTGTCCTGAATCCCACAATTTTTGTCCTGCATTACTTTCAAATATCCCATTGGGCATTCACGTTGGCAAATAAGTCAGTTGATAACCACCTGAGCCTAGATCCTAACAATGTTTTATATAAGATGATTAGTTTACGCAATTTTAATGTACGTGAAATTTCCCACAACACAACTACTACATAAATCAAAGTAATTTTGTAGGGTTTTTTTGTATTTTGTTTTTATTTGGAATTTTACTAATAGATGTTCATTATTTCAAAAACTCACATCACTGGGGCAATGCCACTTGGCGTATCTGAACTGCCAGTACATTACACTTGATCAGGTGACATTTGCAGCTTCGTGACTTCCCATGTAAGAGGGGAACTCTAACTACGTTGTGTCTTCCTGTGTACATACTGATGCACACACCTACCACTTACTATAAATTACTTTCCTTTATTTCTCTTTTATATTTTTGATAGAAATTACATCCATTTTTAAATTGTGGGTAGATAGGGTATATGACTATGATTTCCATTTCCCAGCAGTAAGTGGGGCACAGGAGCAGGCAGTTAAGAAGACGGGCGCACCAGGCAAGTGGCGTGCTGCAGCCGAGGTGAACACCGGGCTTTGACACCCCTTACCCAAAATCCAATCCTTCATATCCCTATCCTTCCATACCCACTTGCAGGGATGAAACACATGTTTCCTGCATAGAAATCTGACAAGGTATCAGTAACCTTCACAGTTTTTTAGATTTTTTTAGTCTAGCTACCAAAATGGGGAAGAAGGTTGAGATTGAGGGTGGAAGCCTTGCAGGAAATAAAAGCAACACACATGGGCAGGTGTGCTTGGTGTTTTCTCCTCAGGAACCCGAGTACATGGAAGGGAGCAGCAGGGAGGTGAGGATGAGCACGGCCACCATTCCCTACCACTGGAGACGAGGGCTGCGGCCCAGGGCAGGTCGCCCACTGGCATCACAAAGCTTACGCTCTACGACTAGCCCCGTCGTCTGTGAAACCTTGAAGCGTGTAACTCTGACTTAAATTCTCAACTTATAAAGCATGAAAAGCAAGATATGCCCTCCTTCTTTCAGAGGAGTTTTGGGAAGAAAAAAATAAACACCTTTGAAAGTGCCTCCAAAGTATAAATTCCCATTCAAATGTAAGAGATTGATGTTTATTTATTGTGAGCTAATGTTAATATTACCATGTTTTAAACATACAAAGTAAACAGCAGTACAAATTCACAAAAACAGTTAACACATGATTCAGACTCTTGGTTTCCACCTTCAGATTTTCTTATTCTGTATTTATATAAGTGTATACACGTACACACACACACACACACACATAAAAAACAAACAAAAACCAATACTAGAAAGCCAGAACATTATAGAAAACACAGGAAATGTATTATCTGTCTGGAAAAACATGAAATATGATTTAAGACTATACTAAACTACAACATTTTTAAGAGATATAACCTAAGATCTTACTGATTCAACAAAAAAAAAAATGCAGAAATACTCCTATAGCTTTGACTTTCCCCAAAATGCAATTCCAGTGGACTCCTGAGAGTCCTGTGTTCCTGTGAAGATCTTCACACTTGTCTGACCACAGATCCCCCTCAGTTCCCAAACCATATTCCGCTAGACTGGTCTTAATTTCTCTGCTCCCAGGAGACCCAGAAGTGTAACTGATTCGAGCCTTCTTTAATCCTGGAGTATCCCTACAAGAAAAATCCTCCATCACTTGAGGTACATCGAATGAGCCTACCACACCTGTGCCTCCACTTGTGCCAACAGGACCTGCTTATCTTCCCACTTCTTTATGCCCAAAGCCTAAGCAGTGCCTGGCAGACAAGAGGCCAAGTAAGCACCTGCGGCTGGATCAATAAACTTCTGAGAAGTGCAGAGCGAGCTCCTTGTCGCACTTATGTCACTGCTTTATTGACTGCAGATGCTGGGCACTGGAGATGTAACAGAGTCCCTGCCCCGAACACTTAACCAAGGCTAGACGCATTTTCAAGTTCAACGACTGCAAGGGTTTACACGATGCGAGTAGCTGCCTAACTGAAAAATTTTGGTAAAAGAGACATTCCATAGAAGACTAAAAGACGTAAGAAATTCTGTAAAGACAAAAGCAGTCAGTTGGAAACATGAGCCAGTGAGTTCAGTCTGCAAGACGAAAAGCCAGGATGACGGCAGTGTATACAGGTTGCATCTCTGAGCAAATGCTGGGAGAGAAGTTACCAGATAAAGAAAGAAGAGCCCAGGGCTGTGATCCATGGTCACCACACACACACACACACACACACACACACACACACACGCACACGCACACGCACACGCACGAGTGCGCCATCTGTACTGAAGCCACGTTAAACTGACCTTTTGCAGAAAAGTGATCATTATACCCTGAAGTGAGGTGTACACAATGATCTTGGAGTCAGTGGAATGAGCATCCCTATTCTATTAGTTGCCTTTTCTAGCAATAAACATTTTTTGAATCTGTTAACTGTCTAAATAAAAGATACTAGAAGTTATGTAAATGGAAGCCATGTTAGCTAATTATTTTTGACAGCGTAAACACTTAGTTCAGAATAAATTAATTTCTCTTATGGCCATACTTCAAAAATTGAAAGTGAAATGGCTCGCCCTTGAACAAAGGAAAAATTAACTTTCAAAAAATATCAATAGCAGAAAAGCAAATAACAACAAAATCGGAAATGTTTTGCCAATTAACGTAACAGACATGATTTTCAAACTTTTTTATACATGTTTAATCCCTCACATTGAAAATGACCACTTATTTTCTATATTTTTGTTAAGATACAATGAGCTTTGACCACTTTAATAAGTACTCAGAGATACTCAGCAGCTGCTGTCCTGCGAGCCTCTGAGTTTGTTTCCAGGTGCCAGGTGCCTCTGGAGGGGCTCTGAGGTAGTAGCGCCAGACCACAGCTGGAGGGGGCGCTCCAAAGCTCCGCTCCCCAGTCTTGGTCCTCAGGAGACACAGATTATGATCCACTGTACCCTCAAAGCACTTCTGATCAGACAAAATGGAAACTGTTTGAGTGTCAGTCATTTGGGGGACCAATTTCCTTCTTCCTTTTTTATTATACAGCATGCGATCAGGTGTCCAGCCCACCTGACATATGGAGCAAGGCTGAAGGTAGGGCAGGCTGAGATGAAATATAGACTGTCACTTTTACAAAGGGCCAGCTTTAAGTACCACTAAAAAGATGCACATTTTCATTCTTTCTATTCATAAACCAAACTCCTCAAGAAATAACCGATATTTTAAAATACCACAGTAACAAAATATAACAATTACACTAGGAAACAATCACTCCTACTTACTTTTGCTTATGAATGAACTTGACTCTCGACTTTTTAATTCATGAAAACTGGAACAAAAGTGCCCTTCAGTTCCAGCTAGAGGAGTCCTAAGGTAGCTAAGCTTATAAAACCACAGGGTTCATGCAATAACAATGCTGAGAGAGGACATTCCAAATACTTTTAGGATTTTACAATGCAGGCTCAGAAGAGAAGTGGGATATAGGAAAGCTGTTGTCAAAACTCCAGAAATCCAATCTATGCTTCTGCATATGCTAGTACTATCTCTTCTAAACCTCTGCTCATGTATGTGCAAAAGGCAGATTTATGAAGACCAATGTTCTGTTTCTAAGAATGAACAACACAGAGTAAATTACTAATACCAGGAAAGCCAAAAGCTTAAGAGTTCAAATTGTCACACATCCATGAAGTCACAACAAAACAGACCCAGAATAGGGTACCGTATTTGCCGGCGTATAAGACGACCCCCTAACATTTCCACTCAAAATACAGAGTTTGTTATATACTCGCCGTATAAGACTACCCCCTCTTCCGCACACCTTCCACACACCAAATAAAAGGTAAAACAATATCAGATTTGATTTCAACATTTATATTTATATTCAAATGCTTATGACATGCAGGAAAACTGTCACAAGGCTGTATGTAATCAAACATATACATAAATCGCGATTCGCGATTTTGCGCTATCATACTGGGTGTATGGTCGGCTGTGTGCGATTTTGCGAGTGTGGTAAAATCGCATAACAGCAAAATCGCATAACAGCCGAGCATACACCCAGCAGCGCTGCTGATGCCTGAACGGTATGTGGAATGAAGTGGGCGGGCATCGGGAGGCCACTATGGCACGGGGCAAGCACTATGGGCAGTCTATCTGAAGTGTACCTGGCGTATAAGACGACCCCCCACTTGGAGGCATATTTTTCAGGGCCAAAAAATCGTCTTATACACCAGCAAATACGGTAATTAAGAAAAATATAAGGGTTTTGAAATGAGGAACAATTGAGATAACAATCAAGGGATGTGCTTTAGTTTGGCCTAATCACCAAAGCAGTGTTATAGAAAATCCTCCTATGGTTAAATCCTCCGCTGCATCTTCACAGAATGAAGATATCCCTGCCATCCCAGTCTCAGCGGAAATGTCCCCTCCTGGGGTAGCCTTTCTTTGAACACTCATCTTAAAGAAGCTGCCTCCAATTCCTCTCAATCACATCATCCTGTCTCTTCTCCTCAAAGCGATCAGTGCCTATCTAACGGTATCTAGTGTGTTGTTTTTTGTGTTCCTCCCATGCTAGACGATAAGCTCTGTGAGGGCAGGGCCCTTCCTTGTAGTGACCTGAACACTGCTTGATATATATCAGGTTCAACAAATGCTGAATAAATAGTGCTAATGAAAAATTAATATGACATCTAAAGATTATTTGGACAAATGTGATATTCATACAAGTATAAAATGTGTGAAACCCATAAATTAAAATACAGTATTATGAAGACATAAAACAGTAGAGCTTGAATAGCCTTTGGCTTCTTGTGCAAGTAGCAAAAACCAATCCCATTTATGCCCCATAATTACGAAAATTAACCCAGATGTTAAGTGTCGAACAAAAATAATGAAAAATCTCACAAGATAATCAGTGCAGAAAGCAATGGCATTTTTCAGTTAAAATGTGGAAAAGAGGATTTCAAGAGCATCCTGTTTCCAATTTTTTTTAAATCAAGGTGAAACTGACACTCAATGAAATGCACAATTTAATGGGTTTTGACAAATGTACACACCTATGTAACCAACACTCCAATCAGAATATAACGCGTAAAACATTTCCAACACCTTGGAAAGGTTCCATGAGTCCCCTTACACTCAATTCCCACTATCCCATAGGAAACTACTGTTAGGATTTCTACCACCATAGTTTAATTTTGCCTGTCTTTGAATTTCATACAAAGGTGAGATTAATTCTTGCTATTGAGAGGATCAATGGTTTGTTCCTTTTAATTGCTGAGTAGTATTCCATTGTATGAATAAACCACAATTTTTTTATCCATTCTCCTGTTGATGAACATTTGGGTTGTTTCCAGTTTGGACTATATTAGGGTTTTGTTTTTCTTTTTTAATTAGGGAATTTGAGGAGGGAAACAGTGTTGAGGAATTAGGGAGGGGGACCAGCCAAGTTGTTGTTCTTCAATCTTAGTTGTGGAGGGCGCCAGTCGCCATCTGGCTGCCACTCATGGCCACTAAGCTCAAGGTGCTGTTACAATCTTAGTTGTGGGTGGGCGTAGCCACCATCCCCTGTGGAAGTCAAACCAGCAGCCTTGTTGTTAAAAGCACAAGCTCTATCCACTGAGCCATCTGGGAGGCAGCTCAGTCCAACGTTCTGAGTTCAGTCTTAGTTGCGGCTGGGCATAGCCACCATCCCATGAGAGAGTCAAACCAGCAGCCTTGTTGTTAAAAGCACACACTCTATCCACTGAGCCATCCGGGCAGCAGCTCAGCTCAAGGTGCCAAGTTCAGTCTTAGTTGTGGGTGGGCATAGCCCACCATCGAACAGGCAGTCTTGTTGTTAGGAGCATGTTCTCTCAACAGCTGAGCCATCCTGCCACCTGCTGGCAGCTCAGTGGCAGCTCAGCTCAGGTGCAGCGTCACTGGCCCATGTGGGAATCGAACTGGCGGCCCAGTTGCTCAGAGCTTGCGCTCTTAAGCTAACTCTTAACCAATTGAGCCACTCAGCGGGTCCCTAGTTTGGACTATTTTGAATATAGATTCTGTAAATATTTGTATACAGGCCTTTTTGTGAATACATGCATTTCTCTTGAATAAATGGCTAGAGTAGGATTGTTGGGTCATGGGTAGGTGACTTTGACTTCATAAGACCTCATAGTTTTCTTTAAGTGTTTGTACTGTTTTATACTCTCACAGGCAACATACAAGGGTTCCAGTTGCTCCACGTCTTTGCCAACATAAGGTATGTCTTATTTCAGCCATTCCTGTGTGTGTTTAATGGCATCTCTTTGTGGTTTTAATTTTTATTTCCTTGATAACTGAAATTACTGAGCACCATCTCATGGGCTTATTGACCAGTCTTGTCTCATACTATACACAAAAATAAATTATAAATGGACTAAACTTGCATCTGAAACTCAAGACTTTAACTTTTACAAGAAAATAAAGAGATTATCTTTTTAATTTGAGGTAGATATGGATTCCTTAAACAAGGCACAAAAAGCATAAATGTAAAGGAAAGGATTAATGTTAAGCTGCATTAAAATTAAGCAATTCTGTTTAGAGTTACCATAAACAAAATGAAAAGACCAGGGAGAAGATTTTTTCTAATACATATTGCCAACAAAAGATTAGTAACCAGCACATTTAGAAAGAAAGACAGAGAGAGAATGAAAGAGAGAGAGAGAGAGAGAGAGAGAGAGAGAGAGAGAGAGAGAGAGAGAGAGAGAGAAANAGAGAGAGAGAGAGAGAGAGAGAGAGAGAGAAACAAAGTGGGAGGGGAAGGGGAAAGAAAAGAAACCCTCTTAAAAATCAGTAAGAAAAACACAATCAGCCAGACAGAAAAAAATGGCAGAGAATAAGAATATTTTTCACAGAAGATAAACTACAAATATGGTCAATGAACACAAAAAGATGCTAAGTATCACTAGGAATCAGGGAAGAACAAATTCAATTCACAATGAAATTCCATCTAACATCCATTCTATTGGCAAAGCTTGTTAAAATCTGACAAAATCAAAGGTTAGCTTGAGAGCCGGCCGAGTGGCTCAGTTGCTTAAGAGCTTGCCCAAGAGTGCAAGCTCTGAGCAACAGGGTTGCCGGTTCGATTCCCACATGGGCCAGTGATGCTGCGCTCTGAGCTGAACTGCCATTGAGCTGCCAACAGGTGGCAGGATGGCTCAGCTGATGAGAGAACATGCTCCTAACAAGGCTGTTGGTTTGAATGGTGGGCTATGCCCACCCACAACTAAGACTGAACTTGGCACTTTGAGCTGAGCTGCCACCTGGGTGGCTCAGGGGATAGATGGCGCGTTCTTAACAACAAGGTTGCTGGTTCGACTCCCGCATGGGATGGTGGCTACGCCCACCTGCAACTAATTGAACACAGCACCTTGAGCTGAGCTGCACGACTGAACTTGGAACTGAGCTTACTGCTTCCTCCACAACTAAGATTAAAGGACAATTTGGCTGTTCCCCTCCCCCAATGACCCAATTTAAAAAAAAAAAAAGTTAGCTTGAATATGGAGACCCAGGAACTCTTACACTGTTGCCAAGAATGTAAAGCGATGTGACAACTTTGCAGAGCAAATACGGTGGTATGAGGTGCAGTTAAGCTGTGCATCCCTGACAACCAGGCTTTCCATGCTGCAGTAATATACACCCTAGAGCAGCAGTCCTCAAACATTTTTGTCTCAAAACCTCTTTACACTCTTAAAATTATTCAGTTACATGGGTTATAGCCATCGATATTTATTGTATTAAAAATTAAAACTGATAAATTAAAAAATATCATTTTATTTAAAGCAACCAACAAAACAATTACATGTTATCATAAATATTTTTATTAAAAAATAAGTATGTTTTCCAAAACAAGTAAAATTTAGTAAAAAGAATGACTTTTTTTTTTGCAAATCTGGTATAATAGAAGACAACTAGGTTCTCATATCTGCTTCTGCATTCAGATCTGTTGCAATCAAGTACCCTCTGGAAAATTCCACTATTTACTTATGAGAGAATGAGGGGGAAAAACAGCAAAGAACATTATTATTATTGCTATTGTTATTGTTTTATTTTCACCTCATGGACTCCTTAAAAAGGTCTAGGAGTAAGAGGAGAATGGTCCTCCAGGGGTCCCCATATCACACTTTGAAAACCACCTTAAAAACTCTACTACATTTGAATAAAACACACACACACACACACACACACACACACACTAAGTTTACTACAGCACTGTAATAAACTGTAAACCAAAATATTTATCAAAGAATGGACAGTGTCGATTTATACAAGGGTATATACTACAAAGCAGTTTAAAATAAATGAAGTAGAGCTACAAGAATCAATGTAACATCATCTCAAACACTGTTCTTAAAAACAAGTTGAAAGATGATAATTTACATAATGAAACTTTTATAAGTGGCACAATCTACACAAACTTTGAAAATACATAAAATAGCACCATTTCTAATCTATGGATAAATGCCTATGTAGTAACAGCACAAAAACAAGCATAGGAAATACAAACACCTAATTTACCATAGTGGCAGTTATCTATAGAGAAAGGATTTTAAGAGAATGGGTAAGAGAGGGATATACAAGGGGACCCCACTGCACACGTGATATTTTCTTAAAAGAAAAAGAAAGTGTTAAAATTTATTAGGAGCTTGGGGAGAACTTATGTGAGTGTTCTTTATTTAGTCTCTGTTCCTTTCTTTATATTCGATATATCTCACAATTTTTTTTTTAAGATTTTATTGGGGAATTGGGGGAGGGGAACAGACAAGTTGCTGTCCTTTTGTTCTTCAGTCTAGTTGTAGAGGATGTTCCTTCACTGGCCCATGTTGGTATTATTACTGAGCTCTTCCCGAGTGAGGCAGTTGCTCGCCGGCCACAGCAGCTTACGCTGGCTCCCGGCTACTCACGGTAGCTCCCGGTAGCTCACAGCAGCCCACTGCAGCCTACGCTGTCGCCGGCGACTCCCAGCAGCCCAGCTCCAGGTCAAATTGTTGTTCATCATCTTAGGTGTAGAGGGCACAGCATCACTGGCCCTCATATGGGATCCGAACTGGGGCCCTGCTGCTCAGAGCTGGCATCCCAAGTCAACGCCTAACCAATGCGTCACTTTGTCGGCCCATATCTCACAATTTTTTAAAAAAGAGAAAAATGTCCTGCTCTACTTGGTTCTGGCAAATAAAAATTTCTGTGTGCTCTAACACTATCATCATCAGCCCAACTAGATTGGTTACATTATTTTAACTAATATCTTTGACATATAAAAATTGTATGTATTAAAAGTGTATTTGATGTGTTTAATATATGCATACATTATGAAAAGATCACCACAAAATGAATAACTTATTCATCATCTCTACATAGCTGCCACTGTGTGTGTGTCTGTGTGTGTGTGTGTGTGTGTGAAGATTAAGATCTATCCTCTTAAGAAATTTCAAGTATATAATATAGCATTGGTAATTATCATCTCCATGCTGTACATTCAATCTCCAGAACTCATTCTTCTTGCATTAACTGAAACTTTGTACCCTTTTATGTTAAACGTTCTCCTAAAGTATTTTTCACAAAAATATCCTTTTTATAAATGAATATTAAAATTCAAACACTAAAATACCTTTTGAATTCTTTTAAGGAATTATAAGGAAATTATTTTAAGAAATTATGAATCAAAAGTCCTATTATTGCTTAGTTGGTAAATTGTTGCTAATGAGAGTCAAACAAGAAGACCTGTAACAACTCCATGTAAAAACAAAGTTATCCAAAAGGACTGTCTTTTTTCCTTTTAATAATCTATTCAGATAGCAGTTTGTAGTGGAGCAAGTACAGAATTACGTGGTTTTGGAATAAAACCCATTCTAATGTAAAACTCTAGTATAAGTTTTGTCTCACCCTGAGCTAAATATTATGACATGAGGAAATGGCAAAAAGATGTCAATTTAATGCAACTAACTTTTTCCAATAAATTTATATTTCAGACACATATTCATGTTTTTACTATAAACATCTGTCTCATTTAATTAAATGACTATTTTCAATACTCCTACCTACTTCTACTCTTTCCTAAGTTGTTTTAAAATGATCTATTAAAATTTAAATAAAACCATAAAATTTTACACAAACAAGTGTATTTATTCTATCAGTTAAACACTGATTCTCAAGGTAGGGAATGATGCGAAAATAAAGCAAAGTTTTATCCCATTCCTTTTTTTATCTTTTTTTTTTTTTTGTAAGTCAGACTACTTATGTTGCATTTCAAATGGAATTAAAGGACGGCTTAAGATTTAAAGGAGTTTAATTTTCTTTTTTAAAAGTTTGGAACAGCTAAAAGATCTAAAGACTACTTTTATATTTTTTTATTAATATCTTTCTTAAAAGTTACTATTACTACAATGCCTTAAAAGCAACCTCTAGTTTCTTACATTTTCAAACTTCATTTTTTTTTTAAGATTTTATTGGGGAATCGGGGAAGGAGAACAGACAAGTTTCTGTCCTTTTGTTCTTCAGTCTAGTTGTGGAGGACGTAGCTTCACTGGCCCATGTTGGTGTTATCACT
This sequence comes from Hipposideros armiger, assembly GCF_001890085.2. Taxonomy (NCBI): domain Eukaryota; kingdom Metazoa; phylum Chordata; class Mammalia; order Chiroptera; family Hipposideridae; genus Hipposideros; species Hipposideros armiger. Next base: position 187,426 of record NW_017732367.1, on the reverse strand, counting down.
GTGCTCTTCCTGGGTGAGGCAGTCACTCACCAGCCTCTGGACGGCCACGCACAGCGGCTCTTGGCAACTCACACCGGCTGCCGGCTGCTCATGCTGGCTGCCGGCCACACACGGTAGCTTATGGCAGCACACTGCAGCCTACGCTGTCACTGGTGACTCATGGCAGCCCAGCTCCAGTTCGAGCTGTTGTTCACCATCTTAGCTGTAGAGAGCAGTGTCACTGGCCCTCATGTGGGATCCGAACTGGGGCCCTGATGCTGAGCTGGCATCCCAAGCCAGCTCTTAGCCAACGTGCCACTCGGCCAGCCCTCAAACTTCATTTTTAAACACTCACATTTTCACTGATATCTAAAATTTGCTCTTTCTTTGCTTTGCTTTTCCCTCTCCCTCCTTCCCGCCCTTTCTTCCTTCTTTCCTTAACAAACCCATAATAATGCTTAGCATATGCCAGACACTTAACTCATTTAATTCTTACAACAACCCTCTGAGGTAGGTACTACCATTATTCCCATCTCATAGATGAAGAAGGAAGTTGAGGCACAGATGGTAAAGTAACTTGCTCCAGGGTACAAATGTCATACACGGCAGAGCCAGGATTCAAACCCAGAGTCCATGCCAAAGTGAAGTCATTTTTTTTTTAAGTTTCTATTGTTTCTGGTTTTTCATGTTACTACTCTTAAAGTTTCAGCAACTAAAAGCAATCTGTTTGTTTTCCATAAACTACCAGGTTTAAGACGTATGAGGCAAAGGAAAGGAGCTCTATTGACCATGTTTATTAAATCAGTGGAGGATGCCATGAGTGTCCAGAAAGAATAATAACTGAGGCAGAAGACAACACATTCAGTTTAGGACATTAGGTGGGGGTGCCTGAAGAACAAGCAAGTACAGGAGGCTGGTAAGCAGAGGGTATGTGTTCTTCTGAATCTTCATCTTAAAGAGTGGGGAGTCTGTGCTGGAGCTAGAGGAAAAACGGGAGGACTCCAGGGGACAGTAAGCCGTGAGGGGTGGGCTGGATTCACTAATAAAGGGAGGAGGGCAGCCTGCACTCAATGTCTTAGGAAGGATGAGGAAAGGAGCAGAGAGAGAAAAGGACAGAGCAGGGTCAGGGCAACAGACATGTATTGGACTTGGCATGGGGCTCACATAAGCAGAAACAGTGACACGGGAAGTTCACGTAGGTCAGAAAGGCTCCTCAATCAGCATGTGAAATCCTTACCAGCAAGACAAGTCGGTGTGCCTGTGCTCTTCATATTGTGCGGAGTGATCAAATACCAGGCCAAAATATCACACAGCCTCATTTTTAATATAATGACATCTAAACCTATGAAACTGATGATAGGCTGAGGCTTTTATATAGCTCCTGAGAACATTTTAAAATGCATTAGTGTACAGGATTATTATTATTATAGGAGACTTTTAAATTTTCCATGCCTAAAAGAGGGTTTCAGTCACTGTAGAAACATACAGTATAGACATTTGCTATTAATTAGACATTCAGTATTTAACTAAGGTTAAAGTATATTTGAGCAGGCAAAATGCAGTGCATGCAGGAAAGCCACAGAGAGAGCATATCCCTGCATATTCCTGCCTGGGCTGGGACACCCAACATCTGCAAAGCTTACTGTGATGTATGGCATATTCATCCTGCCATGCTGATACCATTAATGTCAAGCAGAGAATCCCGCAAAGATTTCTGGGAGGGTGCAATGTAAGCGAGCCTTTGAGAAAGAGTGGGATCTGGCACATAGTTAAGAGGAAAGTGCAATCAGGAACAAGAGAAGAACGTATGCAAGAATATTTGGCTACATCCAGATTGTTTTATTGACAACGAATTTTTACAAAAGAATTGCCTCTCTTTCATGTCTTTTTACACTTAAAATTTACTCAATCATTAACACAAAAATAAGATGAACATTTTTTCAAAAGTTACAAAAAAGGAGATAGTGAAAAATCTCACTCCTAACCAGAGATATCTCTCCTGAGATACTCTGTGAAGCTGTGTTTCTTTGAAACTATTTTAAACTTAGATTTTCTCCTAATTCTGGTTGGCATTTCCATGATTCAGTGATTCTTAACTAGACATCTCATCTATAATATGGTATGATTCTCTTTGGCACATCTCCAAAATTTGCACCAAGAACATGGCACTCTACCATCTAGGCTGGAGTTCAAGGTGCAGACAGGAATAGAGGTTTAAAAGAAAAGGCCTGGGTCTTACCTTTCAGGTAATATGTTTGTATTTCTTTTTTTAAGATAGAACTTTCCTCTTTATCTTGCCAAACTTCTGTTGAGTCAAACAACTTATCTAATGAATGTCTATTTAAACACACACACAAACACACACACACACACACACACACACACACGTCACTGGAATTAACCCCTGGTCATTCACAAAAGGTGAAAGAATTCAGACTCAGAAAAGTAGGAAAGCAAAGAAAATTTTATTTAAGAAAGATGCCAGCATAGATGTTGCCGGGGCAGATAACTGCACTTAACTTCAGGTTAGCTTTTTCTTATACAGTAAGTCCCCGACTTACAAACATTCTCCCGGAAAAGAACTCGTTTGTAAGTGAGTCTTATACAACTTTGACACAAATAAACAATGTAAAGCATAAAAAAACTAAACACACACAAAAATACTGTAAATAAACTATTTTTACTTTTACAGTTACCTTAAAATGGTGGTACAGTACAACAACTGGCATATAGGGAATTGCATGGAGTGAACTGACAAGAGCAGACACGTGAGTTACTTCGAGATTTATTCACATCTACGAACGTTCATAATGCGAGGTCTGTTTATATCTGTGAAAGTTCACAACTCAAATGTTTGTAAGTCGAGGGGACTTACTGTATAGGGAAGGGTAGGTAAATTTCCTTACAGCAGGAGATGCGACGTATAGACTGAGATTATGTGATTGATATATATTGGTTATATAACTAGTTTCTTTCTGTGCATGCTCTTACCTAGAATGCATACAAAAAATCTCACAGGGGGGCCGACCCTTAATGTTCACTTTAATTGTATTATAATGAAGCTAGAGTTCACATAACAGCCAGATGTCAGCAATTTGTGCAAGTGTCAGGAACCAGCTAAATCCATTTGAGTCTTATCTCCTCTTTTTAGGGGTGTTTGGACAGCCTGATTGATCTCTACAGGGGATGAGCCTGGGCGGTTCCTGGGGAGGGGATGTAGGCCTGGACAGTCCTCCCTGGGGCTCACTTGTATTAACTCTTTTTTGCCGTATACACACACACACACACACACACACACGCACACGCACGCACGCACGGGCCGCAAACCCTGCCCACCTGCAGGTCCTTTATAATCTAAGAACTTAAATCAGGAAACCAACATTGATCATAGCTACCTTGTATATTAATAGAGTATCAAGTTGTGTTGAATTGTTTTAGAGTTGTAGTCTCCAAAACGGAGAACCAATGCACCCCAAATCAGACTATAAGGCAATCCTTTGGGGTGTAGGAAAAATTAGAACTTGTTTACAATTACTTTTTTTTTTTTTAAGATTTTATTGGGGAATTGGGGGAGGGAAACAGTGTTGGGGAATCGGGGAAGGGGAACAGACAAGTTGCTGTCCTTTTGTTCTTCAGTCTAGTTGTGGAGGACGTTGCTTCACTGGCCCATGTTGGTATTATTATTGCGCTCTTTCCGTGTGAGGCAATTTGTTGCCAGCCATTGGACGTCTGCTCACGTCGGCTCATGACAGCTCATGCCAGCTGCTGGCCACTCACGCTGGCTGCCAACCACTGGCAGTAGCCCATGACAGCCCACTGCAGCCTACGCCATCGCCGACTCAAGGCAGCCCACCTCCAGTTGGAGCTGTTGTTCACCATCTTAGCTGTAGAGGGCACAGCGTCACTGGCCCTCATGTGGGATCTGAATAGGGGCCCTGCTGCTCAGAGCCGGTGCTCCCAAGCCAACTCTTAACCAATACGCCACACGGCCAGCCCTACAATTACTTTTTACTGGTTACTTTCAAATTTATATCATGGGAAGCTTTATATTTGCATAATAAATCAATAAACTGATACATGTATAAAACATAGAGACATATTAGGAATGCATATTCAAATGTATTTTGCTAATGAGGGTATATAATTTTTAAAGTTTTGAGGATTAAACCGCTCAATATAAGAGGTGTTCACTTCTAAAAATAAACATTTTATTGAGTTTCTAAAGTATATGAAGTGCTAATTTGGGTAGAATAGAGAGAGAAAACAAATTTTAAAAGGGACAAATCAGGGGGCCGGCCAAGTGGCTCAGTTGTTTAAGAGCACGATCTCTGAGCCAACAGGGTCACCGGTTCGATTCCCACATGGGCCAGTGAGCTACGTGGAGCTGAGCTGCCGCTAAGCTGCCAACAGGCGGCCAGATGGCTCAGCTGGTGAGAGCACATGCTCCTAACAAGGCTGCCGGTTTAACTCCTGCATGGGATGGTGGGCTGCGCACTGCCCCCACCCGGAACTAGATTGAAAATGGCAACTGGACTTGAAGCTGAGCTTGCATCCTCCACAACTAAGATTGAAGGACAACAACAACTTGGAGCTCATGGGTCCTGGAAAAACACAATGTTCTCCTCCCCAATTCCCCAATACAAATCTTCAAAAAAAACCAAAACAAAACAGGACAGGTCAATGCTGGATTAGATGGCAAATTTTTAGAGGGAAAAATACATAGCTTCCTTTTTGATATGTGTTTCTTTTCAACCACATCACTGCTGTAAGCATTACTAAAAATGAAGTGTATGTACCATTGTTATGGAGATAGGTTCTGAATTCAGACTGGCAGGTTCAAATCCTACTACACCACTTACTTTAGAGAGGGCTAAATGATATATTAGAAGCGGCCTTTTTCAGTGTCTGGTACTTAAGAAGCCAAAATGTTAATTATTAAATAAAAAGAATATCACTTAACAAACATTAGCTTTCTATAGTAACTGAAATGAAACAGCTGAGTCATGTGTTAATTTAGCATAACTTTTTGGAATGATGCTTTTGAGGGTCTGACTGAAATGTATTTAAACAAATGGAAGCTTTTTTCCTTCTTTTTTTAATCCAAAAAAAAAATCCCCTCAATATCACTCCCATGAACTATTTTGTCTTGGAACAGCTAATGTAAATTAAACGTCAGTCTCTCGCCAATCGGACACCGGAATAACTGTATACAGTATATTTTCTTGGCTTCACTTTTATGTGGAATATGTGTTTATATTTTGACCTTTTGTCTTTAAAAAAGAAATACAGAAACATTTTTAAACAGCAGCAACTGGAATGAATTCTTTTTTAGTTTCCAAACATATTAAGCTACACATGGCAGAGCCTATTACTGAAACATTTATAAATGTTACACCAACTGTGTTTATATTTCTGATTTTTTTTAGATTGTTTTGTTTTCATGTAAGCCATGACCTACAAATTTTAGCTCAAATTCTTTCCACAAAATACTTACATAATGGAACAGTCTGAGTCATTTTGGATTTCCGAAACACAAACCTCGCTCCCATAAAATAAAGATGATGACAGGCATCATAGTGAGGTTTCTATACGGGGTTTTGTGCCTTTCCAAACCACACCTACATGGTATGGATAAGAGTGGATGGACAATAAGAACAGGGCCAAGAACACGATGATAATAATTCATCAAAATCAGAAAAATCACTGCACCCTTTTCTTTTCAAATCCCTCTTCTTAAGCAGTTGGTACAAAAATAAAGTCTAATATGAGATTTCACAGCAATGAAAAAAAAATCAAAGAGCAAAAAAAATTGGTAATAGGCAAAGGCACTTCTTTTTAGCCTAGCTTTTTAAGCCTTGTCTATCACCTTGATAGAAGACAGAAAGAATTCATAATATGTAAGTTAATATAAATAGCACACAAAATGTACGTGATAGTTCTATGAACAAGAAGACCGAAACCAACTAGATTTGGGTAAAGAACTTCTCTGGCTCTCATCTGCTCCATCTGTTAAATGAAATAAGTTTATATACACTATCGATGAAACAGTTTCTAACAAAAGGATTGATTCTTAAGGAGTCTAGAGACAGAAAACTGAAGAGAATAATCATTTCCTTTTTCTTTAAAAAAATAAATAAATAAAGGGAAGGAGTTGGCTCTCAATACAATTTCTGCAGGTAGTGAAGGAGTGAATGAGCATAGTATCCTACCTTCCAACTTTCATACATTCCTTCTCCGAATAGACCCTCCCAGGTCTCAGCCCCTTTCTGGTATCCTGTGACTCTTGCCACTGCTAAGGTAGATACCCCTGCAGTCAGTCACTCAGTCTCCCTCACTGAATCCCTCACCTTTAAACAGTCCATGAATCCCTATCTCCACCATAGGTTTTCTCTATTGCTACTTTCATTAACTGACTTTCTTAATGGGTTACAAATAAACTCAATGACCAATTCAAAAGTCTTTTGTTAGTATCTATACGTTAAAAAAGAAACACATTTGTTTTTTGATACAGCTATGAACAAAATCTTGACAGCTGGAAATTTACTGGAATCTATGGAATGAGATTGGCAACAATAAGAAACCATCAATTATTTACCCCTTCCCATCCAGATACAGCACATCACTTTATGTGCAACCTCAAATGGAAAGCTTGTAATTATCTTACATTAAATAATAGCTAAGGGGTTTGATTTTTGAGACAGGTAGTCAAATGAAAGTATCCAGTGCTTCAATTTTTGTTTAGGTATTTTCATTCTATGCCCTCTCTTCCAAGTATAAGTCACTCAAAGAACCCTTCACAAGTCCCAACTGATTTTATTTTTCTCCTCTCTCTTCCCATCCCTCTGTCCCTCCAACCCTCCCTCTCTTTGTCTGTCATTCTCCGTTTACCTTCCTCCCTCCCTTTTCCCAAAGCCTAAAGTAACAGATGGATAAGAGTTTGAGAAGGGACACTATTTCAAGTGCTTCGATTTCCCAATTTCAAACCCTAAAGCAACCCACTTAATACTATCAAAATTAATAATATTCTTAACTATTCTACTTTGAAAATCACAATTACCATTTTAAAAAATCTTTTCAAATATTACTATTTTATGCTCATAACTAAAATAATGGCTTCAATATTTTAGCCATTTGTCATGAATGATGTAATCCATTTCAGGAGGATTTAAAACTACCACATACATTTCTAATAGCCAAAGACCAGAAAGTCTCATTAATTACAAAATCCTGGGCTCTTAACTACAAATTATGAGTTGAAAGGATGTGGGTTTTATTACTGTGCAACATGACTTCACATTAAATCCTAAGTGGAAATGCACATAAGCTCATTTCCTATTTCATCACTCTAAAAAGTGCAAATGCTAGATTCATTTCCACCAAATACAATAAAATTGCTATCCTGCAAGAAAAATGTACACTTCTGTAAGATTTCATGTTAATGAGACATTTAACATGTAATCAATGCTTGCTGCGTACAGTCCTAGAAGCCTTACGAATGTGAATCCATCTGTCATTGTAACAACTTTATGAGATGGTACTATTAGTATGATAACATGTCAACATGCCTAGCACTTTGTACAGTAAAGAAAATAACTGTTGTCTGAATTTAAAGTTAATCCAAAAAACCTGACTTTCATGAACATTTTCAAACCAATTAAATGCATTTAAGAGGTTGATGATACATTAAAAGATATTTTAACTTTCAGTTAGTTGCATAAGATAACTACGACTAAAATAAATTTCTTTAGTCGTATGTTGACAGCTACATGCAGTAGAACACGAGCGCTAACAATGGCTGCTTTGTCTCATGATAATCTCCAGTCACCATAAAGAGAGCAAGTTCTTAAATAAGGGCACACAGAAGTGAGTATAATAAATCAGCCAAGGAACAATTCTTTAAGGCCATGATGACTCTACAATTTTCTGTTATCAGTTAGGCCATGAACTCAATAGGTAAACACATTTTTTACTCCACGTATGACCATGTTTAATAATATTTTCACAGCAGATTCTGACGAAGTCAATCTGTCTTACTGCTTTGCCATCTCATTGTAGGAAACTCACATAAACCATTTCAACAGATGAGTTTCTGACTTTTATTTTTCAAGTTAGAATGAAGCTTAGTTCTCCTAATTCTGTATCTAACACAGATATTTGCTTATAATTCTCTAAGAAAACTTTTTCAGACACATGAATATTCTTCTAAACTCTCCTTCAACCATTTCTTCTCACGAGAAATAACTTTGTTCTCTTGGTCTCCCACCACCACCACCACCACCACCACCACCACCACCGCCACCACTAGGAGCTCCAACTTTCAAATATTTTGCATGATTTTAAGGATCTCTGGTAAATTCTCCATATTCCCTTTAAATTGCGTAAAAAAAAAAAAATCAAAGGTAAATAAGATTCTCCAACAAAGATGTGACATATGTCAGAATTAAGAGGATTAAGTCATAGTTTTTACATGGCAAATCTCTATTTATATACCTTTGGCATGTTTGCTTATTAGGTATAGTTCTATATTTTCAGCCTGTGTATCCCCTTAGAATTCTAGGTCTTTTTCTTCCACAATATAAAAAATTAGTTCTTCCATATTTTATATTAGTTTTTCTCCCAGGTTGATTGCCCTTCTTAACCCATATGTAATTTATTTTGTTCTGGCCCCTTGTCAATTTATCAGGGTTATTTGGAATTTTATTTACTTCATTTTATAATTTCAGCAATTTCACTGAAGAAATTATTGGACAACACAAGATCTCACAATGATGCCAGTATAAAACCATTACAGGTATTCCCCACTCTTCAAAAGTTCATGTTACACCACCTCACTTTTACAAAAGACCTTCACAAGTACACACCTAGATTCGCTAACGGAAAGCAATCAAAGAGGATTTTTGCTTTTACAAATGGCAAAAAGCGAAAAGTGTTCAGCGTTTGTTTTGCAAGTTCTTACAGAGGCAGTGTGTACCCCGAGCAGCCAGAGTGGTACTGCTTTTACAATATGCTAGCGTTATTTTAGGTTTTATGTGTAGGGTTTTTTGGGGGGAGTGTCAAATTTTTTTCCAACAAAATGAATGTTGACAGTTGACAATACAGTTTTTTCAATGATTACTGTATATGTCTTTTCTCTTCCTTGTGATTTTGTTAACATTTTCTTTTCTCTAGCTTACTTTACTGTAAGGATACAGTACATACATATACATATAACAGTATATATACATATAACATGTGTTGACTGTTTACATTATCCTTAAGGCTTCTGGTCAACAGGCTATTTGTAGTTAAGTTTTGGGGGAAGTCAAGAGTTTTAAGTCGATCGGGGCTCCTTATCCTCCTCCTCCTCGCCACTTCCTGTTGTTTAAGGGTCAGCTGTAATTGCTTGTTCACTTTGCAAAAGATTTCATAGGAACGCTCTACTTTCAGATGGAGGGACACCTGTAAGAGCCACGGATTCCACTCCAAATTGGTACTGATCCAACTCTTTGGCCTTTAAACTGTAAGCCCTTCTAATAAATTCTAAGCCTGGGAGGACTACCCTTTCAAAAGTGACAGGTCAAGTTTATTCCCTTCCTGCATGATGGGGAAGAGAGAGGCAGAGTCTCCATTGCAGCTTCTTTCAGGACTTGAAGAGTTCCCCGAAAGGGGGAATCACCCTATGCCATTATTATTCTAACACCTGAAGGTTGCCCTTTTAACCAGAATTGAAAGCAAACTGAAAATTGAAAGTAGAAGTGATAAAATTAGAAGAAAATGGGAGAGGAATGGGAACGCTATCAGCAGAGAAAGGGATCCTTTGGAAAGGTAGGAAAGAGTAAAAAGCTCACCTTCACCCATCTCACTATTTGGTCTGGTCCCACCAACGGCCATACTGCCAGACCCTGGATGGCTTATTTCATTCAACCACCACACCAGGTCAATGTCATGTGCTTGATCCCTACGTGAGTCAATGGGCACGTTTCGTGGTAAAAAACTTGCCTTTTGCCCAATCTCTCATAAATACCAGCACTTGTCCTGAAGGGATTCATGAGAATGAGTATAAACCAATCAATGGAAATTCATCACCATTACTGAAAAAATAACCAGGAAATGCTCACCTGTGAGTCAGCCCATAGTAGATTTCATTTAGGAGGAACTATGGATGGTCTTGGGTCAGAGATGTAAGTAAGAAAACCAGGCTCTGCTACTTACTAGCCCTGTGTGTGTCCTTGGACAAGTTAGTTTTTTTAGAGCTTTAAACTCAGAACACATGACGGTAGAGCTTGACATAAAAGGGAGGCTCAAGTGATGCTGGGCCCCACACCGTTGTAGAGTTAAGAGCACAGGGATAGAGCCAAGCCTCCCTGTGTTCTGACCCTGGTTTTGCAGCATACTAGCTGTTAGACACTGAGCAAATGAGTCTCATCTTTCTCATGAAGCTGGGATAATGAATTAAAGCAGTTAGCTAGAGCTTAGCACATAGTGAATGTCAATAAATGGCAGCTATTTTCATTGTTAACACAAAAAAGAGATAGGATCATCACTATCTGTTGATCAATGTTTCTCAAAGTGTGGTCAGGGAGCTATGGATATCAGAATGTCCTGGCATGTCTGTAAAAAAAAAAAAAAAAAGATCCTATATCCCACCCCAACCTATTCAAAAAGATCTCCAAGAATGGTACCTGGTAATACTCATTTCTGAATCAAACTTCCTTAAGATGCATACTAAAATTTAAGAATTCTTGATTCAGCTGGTCTTGTGCTGTGTCACAATAAATTAAGACTTGCCTTATACTTTTTATGCTAGGAAAATTACCCAGTATCTGGGCGTTGCTGTTGTTTTGTTTTTTGGCACTTTTTTGGATCTAAACATTACACTGATAGGCTCACTCCTGTTTTTTACGCCCCCAATGGCACTGTCTTGACTTTTTTCCCCCTCTCTGACCAGTGGTCAGCACACTATGGCTTTGGTCTGTGGCCAGTTTGTGTAACCCCAACCTCCAGAGGGAATATGTGTTCAAAGGGTTGTTTTAAAAAAGAAGACTATGCACTAGAGACCAAATGTTGCTCACAAAGTCGAAAATATTCACAGTCTGGACCCTTACAAAAAAGTTTGCCAGCCCCTTGGTAGCCTGTAATTGTTTTTAAACTCCAGGTCTCAACATAATTTACTTAAAAAAAAAATAGGAGAGGATTATAATAGAAAATATTCTGGTATATATTTTCAACTACACCTACTAGGGGGAAGTAACATTGCCAAAGTTCTTGTGTGTGAGTGTGTGTGTGTTGGATTATGATCAAATTGTATCTGGTTGCAGTCAAAAAAGTTTTTAAGCCCTTGTGGGTATGGCTGGTTAACAAGTGCACCTGGGTAACAAGTGTTTATTAAAACTCACTCGGTCATTTTTACAATAAAGGTATCTTGGAGAATATAAAACCATATAAAACGATCCTTGCTGTCTATAACTTAATGGATAGTTTTTTCTATTGCAAAATGGAAATAAAATCTGTTCTGAATACAATATACATTGTTGTAAGGAAAAAATGGAATCATCAATGCCAACTACTTCAAAAGCATTATACAAACAAAATATTTTAGTTATACTAATAACATACTGTATTGAACATATATAGGTTCTTTACCAAATCCCTTAGTTCCTAGTTTCCTTCAATCTTGGAAACTAGTCCTTTTTTCCTTTGTGTGTGTGCATGTGAATGTGTATGTAGCATGTGTGCTTATGTGTTAGAGCATAAAAAGAAGTATTAGATGCCTCTGCCCTTTCTGTGTCATCCACCAATGGCTTCTCCTCTATTTAAAAGATGTATTCTTTTCTCCTTTTCTTGTTTCTAGTAAGAAAAGCATTTGATTAAATTCTTGTGCAAAAAAAGAACAATCAAGACTATGATTATCCTACCCTTTGAAACACTAAAAAGTCCAAAATAAAAAAATTTTAATAACCTTTCCTTTTATCTTTATAGAGCACTTATCTCCAGGATTTTTGTGATTGTTTCAAACAAGCTAAAAATGTTATTTTATAACACATTTCAAGAATTTTGCAAAGAAAAGAAACACCTGCCTAGGAACATACACAAGAAAATGACACTTTCAAATGTTTTCATTATATGAAATGCGTTGCAGACACACAAACCACAAGCAGTGTAAGTAAAAGCTGGTGCAATGCTGAGTGCAGGTTTGCCTTATGCCACAAAGAGAAACACTTGCACACTGCACACCATGTTGTTTCAGCTTGGGATGCCATAGAGATGGGATCTAGGCATTTGTGTAAATACAGGAAGCCGTAAATGTGCCTGTGTGTCTGTGTTAGGAAAAGAGGATTGTAAGCAGAAGGGGTGGGACTTGCCAGGAGTAGCTATTTGAGAAAATTCCTTTTTCTTTCCCCCATTCATTCTTTCTAGCTTCAGTGTCTGGCACAGTCCTTACAATTACTCACGGGCTTTTCATTCTAAAGACAACTAACAAGCTTTCAGAACTTCCTACAGTGTTTTTCACACATTAAAAAAAAAAAGACACCAAACCATTCAATATTTGTTTTAAATAAAAAGCAAACTATTAGCCTGTTTCCTCATTCCACAGACCCCGTGGGCTGCTGGCTAAAAAGGATCCTTTGTCGTGTATCTAAAAAAAACCACAACGCAGTATTGGTAAATTGGAAAATAATAGATTACTTTGTTACCAAGAATGTCAAAGCTATCGCCACAAATTTTGTTCTGCCCCAGTGAGTACAATTTCATGCTCCTTTTAGAGAATTTGCCCTCCAAACAACAAAGCCAATCCAACTGAACAACCGTCGTCTTTCCGCTCTGGACATTCCGTTAATAAATATAAGGGCTGGAAGAGACGCCAAGTGGGCCAGTTTCCTTTATGCACAATGGTATCCGTCCAGCGCAATATCTCCAACCACAGTGAAAGTTGTCTTGCAGATGCCAATCCCAGGCCGGCCGTCCTCTGCCTCCCAGCCAAAGACCAGAGCGGGCAGATGGGCAGAGAACCCTAACCTTTCAGCTCCCGACCTCCAGAGGAGAGGACGAGAGAAAAAGCATGACAAGAGAACAGAGTAGGAAGGTGGGCGAATGGGAGAGACAGAAATGGATGCTGAGGGGGTGGGCAGGAAGGTAGGGAAGGTGGAGAATGCGGGGAGAAGTGAATGCGAGCAGCTACAGGATTACAAAGCAAAGGGGGGAACGGCGGTGGGGAGCGGGGGCGCGCAGGGGGTCGATCCTCACCGTTGAACGCCCCGGTATCCGCAGCCTCCTCCTCCTCCTCCTCCTCCTCCTGCTCCCCGTTCTCGGAGTCTGTGTGCATGGGCTCCTCGGCGAAGTTGACCCCTTTGCTGGGGGTGCCGCCCCCGGCGGCGGCGCTCGCGTCCCCCCAGGTCCTGCCCTCATGGCCGGAGCGCGCGGCGCCTTTGCGCTCGTTCTCCTGCTGCAGGCGCGTGAAGTGCTGCAGCGCGAACTCGAGCAGGTCCGCGGGCTGGTGCCTCAGCACCTCCACCGTGAAGCCCTGCAGCAGCTCCGTCAGTCCCGCCGGGATCTCGATGCTCATCCTGCCTCCCGTGCGGCGGGCGCTTCGGCGCCGCCCTCGCCCCTTCCCCGGACCGGCCTTGGGCCCGGCAGGCGCCAAGGAGCACGGACCGCGCTGGCGGCGCTACCGACTGCGAGCGCGGCGCACTGGGCCCCGGCGGCCCGGCTGGCCCGGCGCGCGGCTCTCGGCGCGCGGCTGCTCCGAGCGACGGCGGCGGCTGAGCGAGGGCGGCCCCGGGAGGGCTGGCAGCATCTCCAGCTCCTCCCGCTCCCGCCGCGGCCGCTCCTCTCCGCCGCCCCGCCCCGCCGCGGCGCGCTGGAGGGAGCTCCGGAGCGCGCCCACGTGACCCCGGAAACCATGGCAACCCCGCCGGCAGGCGCCGCGCACCAGCCACTCGGAAGGCTGTGGGGCTGAAGACGCTGGCGGGCGCCCGCGGGCTTGCTGGGAACACTGCCGCCGCGCGTGGCCGAGGTCTGGGGCCCCCTCTCAGCACTACCCGGGGTTCTCCCCCTGCCGACCGGGCGCGCCTCGCTGTCCGCATGCCCGGAGCGAGCTGGCCGCTCGGCCGAATTCCCACACGTCATTCACCGCGGGGAACCCACGCAGAGGTGGTGCCACGCGATTTGCCCTGAAACTTCAGCCTCCACCCTCGATAGCGGCATTTTATTTTCCTCCGACAATCTAGTTGCATTGATAAGTGTGGGTAATGTCTTTTGTTTAGAGTCATAGAGTGAGACTGGTTCTCTTTTGGACAAAGAAATAATACCCCATCTTTGTGACACCTTTCTTTTTCTTTCACCACATTTTATCCAGCCTTTCTCCATCCATCCTGTTGAATATGTTTTGCTTTACTAATACTATGCCATTGTCTACCCAGTGCATTTTTTATCATTTAATTGTGAGGCACTTATCAAAGTTAGTCGATAAACTTCAAACAGGATAGTTCAGCAATTGGAATAAAATGTCATGATCAGGACAGATGATCCCAAAGCAAGACAAGCTTTGCCTGATTAGGCTCTTACTGTTTATTTTAAAACTTTCCCTTATGCTTGAGTGATTTTGAATGATATCTCCAAAAATAAGAATACTACGATATAAAGAGAAATAGAATCAGAGTTGTGTGCTTTTAAGGTAAAAATCCTTGACTTTGAAATGGGGCTGCTTCTGCAAATATTTACAGTTTTGAGTTATAAAATTGTCGTTTGCCAATTAAATGCTGTTAAAAACACATACTTCATTTTCTACAATGACTACCATTCCATTATAAATAAAATATTTAAAGAGCAAGCTCACTTAGTTATTCTGATTTATTTTTCTACCCACAAAAAAGAGTAAATACATGACTCAGGAAATTCAGAGACTAGAAATCAAAATGTAACAAATTAGTCCCTTTCTAAACATACTTGTTGATATTAACCTTTTGTTTATAAGCCAGCTTGTATTCACTCCATGAGTGAATGTTTTCTCTTTCCGTTTCTTTTCAACCTCGTAATAATATGTTGTTTTAAAGTACTTCTAATTGTAAGAGTCAACATTTTAAGAAGTAAGCTTTTATTAAATACCATGATCCTCACTGCATAGTCCACAATATTAGTCAAACTCTACCCATATTAGCATTATATAAACCATATAATCATTATTACCTTTATAAATCTAGTAATTTAAGATGAATTTGCATCATCTCTATGATGTCTTTATTAAGATTAGCATTGTTCACATGTGGCACAAAATGCAAAATACAGTAGCTTAAACAAGATAGAGGCTTATTTCTCTGTGATGTAAGCAGTTCAGAGCTGGTATGGTGGTTCCACCGTCATCGGGCACCCAGCTGCTTGCTCTGTAACCTTCAGTTTGTGGTCCACAATTGCTGTTCTAGCTCCATTCATCTCACCCATATTTCAGCCAAGAGGAAAGTGGAAAAGAAAAGGGAATTTCTCCCCAACCTATATACCCCCCTCTCTAAGGACACTTCCACAAAGTTAAATATACCTATTACTCTTATATCTTCTTGGCCAGAACTTAGTCAGGATGACCACACCTATGGTATGACAAAACTGCATTTTCCAAAGGTGGCTGCAAAAATATCTGCTGTTCCATATGCTGTTCTCCCGTGTGACCTTGCCACTCCCCCATCAAGAGCTGAAATGTTAACTCCCCTCCTCTAAATCTGGATGGGCTTGTGGCATCTTTCACAGAAGCCATGCCAGTATGACAGAAGCTGCCAGCCTGGTGATGCCCTGTCTGAAATTCTGACCCATGGAATCTGTGAGCATAATAAATAAAGGTTGTTTTAAGCCTCTAAATTCTGGGGTAATTTGTTACACAGCAATAGCAACTGAAGCACTGGCTATCAGGAAAGCTTGGGAATGTAATCTTTATTTTGAGCAGTCATGTGCCAGGCCAACCAGTTGGAGATTAAGGAGAACCAATTCTGGAGACAATAATCAGTGTCTGTCACAATGCTTAACACCCTTTTCCCCAGAAATGACAAAAGAAAAAATGTTTTCTAAACATTTACAAGAGCCATATTTCAAAGTAGCATCCTACATTTTGTGTTTCAAAATGTGTTTATTCCTTTTGGTGGACTTTCTATATGAGGCATGGTAGGTGGCTCTCGGACATCAACCACACTGCCAAGGTTATGTGGCTATCATTTCTTTAGAGGTATAGAAGTGAGTCAAACATAAAATGCATTATTGGATTAGATGACCTATATGGTGTCCCCATCCTGTGATATTCTACAATAATATAATATCAAAAGAAGACATGTTGGATTTAAAACATCTTTGCAAACAGCTCTCTAATAACAATATTTATTTGCATCAACTCTTAAGTCAATAATTATGACCTGAAAAAGTAAAGCTTGATCCTGATATTCTTTTTATGTTAATGTTGTTCTCAGAACAACATGTTGACTTTTCAAATCATATTCTGGCTTTTATTCACTACCACTTAACCGTATCGGTAATATTGTATGATTTCCTTTGCTTTCATTTTCCAAATATTTCCTTTTGAACTTTGGAGTGCAGTGACAGTGGCTTATGGGGACTATTTATCTTAGAATTCTTTAAAAGAACCTCACTGATACTGATTCTTTGGTTGTTGATTTACAAAGCAATTTGTACTAGTTTCTCAGAGAATCAGAAGCAACTGCAGAAGAACTCCAAGAGTTCAGCATTGAAAAGAAGTAAGAGTGCTAACAAATTTGTTTCCACACATGGGAAATTAAACATATTGGATAGAGACATCAATTTGTTTATATGCAGCTGCCAAAACAGAACAGCATGGACAAGCCAATAGTTTGGCAAGCTTTATGATGGATAATAATAACTGTGACCAATCAGTCATTTCTTACCAACAGTTAAGATGTATCCTGATCAACTGTCTTTGGTGCAAGACATATATACCCACTCAAGGAAATTTTAAGGGCCGGCCAAGTAGCGCGTTGGTTAAGAGTTGGCTTGGGACGCCAACTCTGAGCAGCAGAGCCCAGGTTCGGATCCCACATGAGGGCCACTAATGCTGCGCCCTCTACAGCTAAGATGGTGAACAACAGCTCAACCTGGAGCTGGACTGCTGTGAGTCGCTAGCGATGGTGTAGGCTGCAGTGAAGCTGCAGTGGGCTGCCATAAGATACAGTGAGTGGCTGGCAGCCGACATGAGCGGCTGGTAGCCGGAGTGAGCTGCCAAGAGCCGCTGTGGCCGGCGACCAATCGGCCTCACCGGGGAAGAGCGCAATGATCACAATACCAACATGGGCTAGTGAGGCAACGTCCTCCACAACTAGACTGAAGAACCAAAGGACAGCAACTTGTCTGTTCCCTTCCCCTGATTCCCCAATGCTGTTCCCCTCCCCCAACTCCCCAATAAAATCTTGAAAAGAAAAAGGAAATTTTAAAAAGTGGGCAATTGAAAGGAGATAGGGGCTGTGCTTGCCCAGGACCCACTGTGACCATCATTGTCAGTTTTGTATACCTTTAGCTGTTCACTGACTACAGTTTCGGTGTCCCTAGTTCATATTTTCAAGAGAGAATCCACTTGGTCTTGACCATCCAGTGGATTGGCTGGTCTTAAGTGAGAGAGTCTCTCTTGGTTCAGTCAATGTGGCTAGTGGGATGCAGGATAAGGAAGTGGTCAGGTGGTATTAATACGTGACACGGCCAGCCTCTTCAGCAGAGAGAAAAGTTTCAAACATGGGCACTGTAGGTGATATAGGCACCTCACAACTTCTCTGCTAAAAGATGGTTAGCTCATAGCCTGAAAATCTTGTAAACATTTGGACTACGACTAAATAGAATATTTAATCTCTAGATGCAGCTTTGCAAAAGGCTGCCTCTGCAGGACCCACTTCTCAAGCTTGAGCAAGCCTCAGAAGCACATGCTGGGCTTGTTAAAACACAGCTGCTGGCTCCACCCCCAGATGCTCAGATTCAGTAAGTCTGAGGTGGGGCTTGAGAATTGCATTTCTGTCAAACTTCCAAGTGATGCTTATGCTGTGGGTCTGGGGATCACATTTTGAGATCCTATACTAGATTCCCTAGGGAAGAGTTTGTATTCATACCGGAAAAACAACTACTTGAAGTAACATTTTTGCTTAACATCAAACCATAATTTTTCTTTGGCCAAATGAAAACTAAGTGCAACTTCATTATTCTGTCCTCCTTTAAGGGGACTTGCAAAGTTAAAGAGATCCTCAAAAGCAATGTCCTTAAATGCTATGTTTCATAAATAGAGTGTGGGTTTCCTATTAAGGACTAGGTTGGACTCAGGTTTATCTCTGCTTCTTGAAACGCCACTAAAATAACGGTGAAAGGAATGGGTAAAATAAAACTATAAATCCATAAGAACAAAACACAAGAGAATCATAATAAAATTTAAAATAAAGAATTTAAATTACTCTGCCTTAAAAAGGAAGGAAATTCTGACACCTGCTACAACATGGATGAACTTTGAGGACATTGTGCTAAGTGAAATAAGCCAGCCAAAAAAAGACAAATACTGTATGATTCCACCTCTATGAGGTATGTAGAGTAGTCAGAAATCATAGAAACAGAAAGTAGAATGGTGGTTGCCAGGAGCTGAGGGAAGGGGGAAATGAGTTGTTTCATGGGTAGAGTTTCAGTTTTGCAAGATGAAAGAATTCTGAAGTTGGTTGCAAAACAGTGTGAATATTTAACTATAAGACAAAAATGGTTAAGGTGGTAAACTTCGTGTATTTTATGTGTATTTTCCTACAATTTAAATATTTTTTTAACATTTTTAATTACAAAAGAAAGAACAGGACAAGAGACAAGAGCAGATGGAAGTTGTCTGCTAGAATTTTGGAACTAACTTTGCAAACTAGAGAGTGCTGGAGCCTAAGCTTGGGTGAGGGATCAGTGAGAGGAAGCCAACAAGAAGCAAGATCACATCTGTATCACAGAGTGCAGAATCACAGAACTTGAAGACAGGGTACCTCTGAAGGGGGATAAGGAGTGAGGATTTATGCAATATTTGCATAGGGAGCTGATAACACTGTCCCCCTCTGGCCCCTCCTCTCTGGTAACTGCTCTCCTCCATTCCCAGAAGAAGATGGAGGGTTGACTTTCTGTAGAGGTCTGCACAGATGATTTTGGGGATCAGGTACTGTACTGGAAAGAAGGGGACTAATTCAGATTTGATGAACTGCTTATCAGTGGCCTCCGTCCGCCCTTGGGCCCCCACATAAGAGGATTCCTCTTTAAGGAACTGACCAGCCCGAGACAAGACCTACAGATGCTGACATTTGAGGTCGAAAAACCCAGTTCTGTCTTTTCACCCCATTTTGAAATTCTCCAGTCAACAACCACCACCACCTCCACACACTTCATAAACATGAATTCAGATGTCCAAGAAAAACTTTTAGTATGAAAGACTGGGCTCAAAATGAATGAACTATAAAAAACCAAAACAAACAAACAAACAAAAAACCTCAGCAAAGTAAAGACTGCAATGAACAGAAAAAAAATTTTTTAAGCACTTTAAGGGGCTGGCCGAGGGGCTCAGTTGGTTAAGAGCGCGAGCTCTGAGCAACAGGGTCGCTGGTTCGATTCCCACATGGGCCAATGACCTGCGCCAGAGCTGAGCTGCCAACAAGTGGTGGGAAGGCTCAAGGTTAGAGTGTGCACTCTTAAGAAGGTTGCCAGTTCGACTCCCACATGGGATGGTGGGCTACGCCCACCCACAACTAAGATTGAACATGGTACCTTGAGCTGAACAGCCACAAGCTGCCTCCGGGCAGCCGGATGGCAACTAGACTTAGAGCTGAGCTAGCTGCGCCCTCCACAACAAAGATTGAAGGACAACAACTTGGCTGTTCCCCTTCCCCAATTCCCCAACATTGTTCCCCTTCCCCAATACAATTTTTTAAAAGAATAAATAAAATTTAAAAAATAAAAGCACCTTAATATCCTCAGATATATAATAATATAATATATTATTTATGTAATATATATAATAATAATAAACATTTATTTAGCAGATACTATTCTGAGCACTTTATAGCCATTAACTCATTTAATGTTCACAAGAACCCTATGAGATGTATATAGTACTACATTAGAGATAAATAAACCAAGGCTCAGGGAGGTTAAGTAACTTGTCCAAGATCACACAGCTCACAATGATACTGGCATGGAACCCTAGGCACTCAGGCTCTACAGCCACTATTCTGTGTTTGAGGAATAAGAAAGAACTAGAAATTAAAATTATGATAGTAAAAATATCTATAAAACAGTTCAAGATAAAGTTGAGGAAATTTATCAGAAAGTAGAACAAAGGAAAAAAATCTAGAAAATGATAGAGAAAAATAACAAAATTATAGAGGATTGACCTAAGAAACTCAATATCCCAATAATATGAGTTCAAGAAAGAAAACAATAAGAAATTGAGAAAACTGTTAAAGAAATCATATAGGAATTTTTCCCAGAATTAAAGAATATGGATTTCTAGTTTGAAGAGGCTCATGGACAGGCCCAAGGGACAATAAATAAAAACACCCCCACCAAGCTTATAATACTGAAAATTCAGAACATTAACATAAACAGAGGAGTCTAAACGCTCAGAACATAATCAGACTTCTTAGCAGCAGCACTGGAAGCTAGAAGACAATGGAATGATATCTTCAAAATACTGAGGGAAAATTATTTCCAACCCAGGATTCTGTACCCAGCAAAATGAAGGTAGAATAAAGATATTTTCAGACATGTCAAGTTTTAGATAATACAAAGTCCCATTACCCTTTCTCAAGAATTCGAGTAAGTTTTACCAAAACAAGGAAATAAACTGAAAAATAGAAATATATAGGATCCAGGGCCAGCCTAGTGGTGTGTTGGTTAAGAGCTGGCTTGGGACGCCAGGGGGCCCCGGTTCAGATCCCACATATGAGGACCAACGACACTGCCCTCTACAGCTAAGATGCTGAACAACAGCTCAACCTGGAGTTGGGCTGCCATGAGTTGCCTGCAAGGGTGTAGGCTGCAGCCCTTGCTGCAGTGGGTTGCCATGGGCTACCATGTATAGCCAGCAGCCAGCGTGAGTGGCCATCCAGAAGCCGATGACTGATCTGCCTCACCCGGGAAGAGCGCAATGATGGTGCCAACTTGGGCCAGTAAAGCAACATCCTCCACAACTAGACTGAAGAACAAAAAGGACAGCAACTTGTCTGTTCCCCTTCCCCCAATTCCCCAGCTCTGTTCCCATCCCACAATTCCCCAATTAAAAAAAATAAATAAATAATTAAAAAAAAGAAATATATAGGATCCAGTAAGCAGATGAGAATTGACATATGCTCCCACCACCACGTCAACCAGCCTACCTGCACCTGTACTCACCTGTACTTCTGACTGCAAAGTCAGACATCCATGATCTGTCTGCTCCATCCTATTACTTCTGACCTACTCAAGGAAATTGCTTCTGCAGTTGCCACCTCTCCCCTGTGTCATCAGTGTTTCCCTTTCAACTGAACCACTCGGTGGCGACAGACTCTACAGGCCCCCTGACACCTGCGCCTGGTGTTGAAGTCCTGTAGGATGTCCTTCCCTGAGTGTGAGTGCTTCCTGTTACTTCCTTCTTGCCAATAAAATAGGGCAAATGTGAGGGGATTTTGCAGATGAATTAAGGTCCCAAAGCAGTTGATTTTGAGTTAATCAAAAAAGAGTTTATCCAGGACTGGACTTAATCAGCCGAAAACCCTTTAAAGACGGACTGGGGCCTCCTGAGGGTAGAGAGTCTCCTTGCTGGTCCGATAAAGCGAGCAGCCATGTTGAGGAAGCCCATGTGAAATGCTTTCTTCACTTAGTTTTGAGAACACTACTTTTTCTTGGTTCTTCTCCCACCTTCTGGCCATATCTTCTCAGTCTTCTTTCCTGGATATGTCTTAACCTCCTGACCTCTAAATGTTGAAGCACCACAGATGTATTCTTTCTCCACACCCACTCCTCAGTGATCTTATCAAGTCCAGTGGCTTTAAATGCCATTTATATGTGGGTGACTCTCAAATTTATACAGTCAGCCCTAACTCTGAACTCAGTACTTCCATATCCAACTGCCTGGAGACATGTATGAGGCACCTCAAGTTCACCATGTCATCAACACTGAACTCTGGTTCTGCTGTATCCGTAGCATCTAGAACAATGCTTAGGACATAGTGGGCACTGAGTATTTATTGAACAAGAAGAAAGAAGGAGGGGGAAAAGATGTTGTGTGAGGAGGGAATGCATGCAGAAGAAAGGCTAAAGGAATTCTTAGGATAGTGGTGAAGAAGGGCTTGGGATAGCAGCTGTTCATCCAGGTCTAACTGAAGCTGGAAATCAAAGACATACAGAAGGAAGCCCCCAAAGAAAAAGAAAGGCACTGATTAATTCTCAAATGTGTCTGACTATATTGAGAAAAACTACACTTCTAGAAGAGGGTTTGGAAAATGAATAAATGATAGTTTCAGAGAAAGCTAGACAATTGAAAAAAACAACATAATCTACTCCGGGGAAAACAGAAGGTTGAACAAGAAAGAAAATAAAAGTACACTCTGTGGCTTAGCCATAAGCAATATTTATGTAGTCATAACAATGAAGACAACAAGTACTGACAAAAC